>NC_061068.1:15249348-15370236 GCF_021917145.1 Hypomesus transpacificus | reverse complement strand
CAGTACAGTATCAGGAAGCGTCATACTATACTTTTTCATCCGGGTGTATCGCTGTTCGAAGTCAATGATGTAGTCCTCCATGGAAACTGAACTATCAAAACCTAAATAGGCTTCAGGCGATCTTTTTCCTCTTTAAGGAACACGCCGTCCAGCTTTGCCATCAACGTTGCCATGCCGTTATCATGGTGCAAATCTTCCGCAGGTATTTTGGTCAGCAGGTGATATGTCTCCCGTGGGACATATCTGCCTCTGATCACCTGACCCAGGGCTTGCTGGTGCCTCTGCCCAAGGTGCTGACTGGAGTGCTGCCTGTGGTGCCTACTGGGACGCTGTCCATGGTGCTGCACTCCTGGGCTGCCACAAGGTGGAAACAAACAAACACAAAGCTCTATACAGGGTACAGGCAGAAAGACAAAAAGAAACTATGGACATTTTCCTACCAAGTATAAACAAAGTCAACACAAAACACAGTCCTCATACAAACAGCTGTTTCCACATCATGGATCAGTTTCCTCTCCTGGGGCTGAAGAAAGGAGCAGCTTTTATGGGAGGCAGGTCGTGCTGATGGTTGGGATAGTGGAGACTGGCGGTTTATTGGAACAGGGAGGGGACCGGAATGGACCAATCAGACGTGGAATTGGGATCTGAGAGATTGAGTGAGAGGAAGGGAGTGAACAAACAAAATACAGACATCATCCAGACCAGAACTAGAGACATGATGTCTGGTGATGGAACAGTGTACTGTATGTGTGTGTGTACTGTGTGTGTGAGGGTGTGTGTGTGTGTGTGTGTGTATGTGTGTGTGAGTGTGTGACTGTGTGTGTGTGAGGGTGTGTGTGTGACTGTGTGTGTGTGTGTGCAGATGTCTCAGCGGGCTCTGGTCCAGGAGCTGCTGTGTCCAGAGGGGGGCCATGGCCAGGCTGCAGCTGCTGAGGGCAGAGTACAGCAGTGCCCAGCTCAGCCTGCAGGAGGCGCTCAACCACAGCTTCCAGGAGCCTCAAACAACCTACAGACCAGGAGCAGCTACTGACACATCATGATGGGCTCTTTGTTTTAGAAATGAATAATAGTCATTTAAATGTAAACCTAGACTCAGCAGAGATTGTAGGGAGATGTCCATTCAGTACCTGCAAGCACACCACACATGTGTTAACCAGATCAATCAGATGTTGATGTGTAATCTCTCTCCTGATGGTTCCCCTCTCTGCAGGACCCAGACGTGTGGCTCTGGACGGTCACCTGCACTACCAGACTGGGGAGCACAGGAAGGCTCAGGAGGGCTATGAGAGGACCCTGGACTTAGTGGTGGACGCCTCAGACACACATCCCATCTACCTGCACCTGGGCTCCATCTACCTGGAGGAGGCCAGGGGGAGATGGGCAGGGTCACACACACACAGGAACCAGTCACATGGTTTAGGAACTTCACTAGGAGGTCGTTTGGGAACAATCATTGTTTTGCTGAAACCCATCTGTTTGTATCTGTCCATTTGTAGTATGAGAAGGCTCACCCTGCATTCACACTGCAGCGACGCGAATCGCTTGCCATCGCTCCCCTTCCCACAATTCAACACGCTTGGGGGCGTATCAAACAGATTAATGTAGAATTGTAGTTCTCTTAAGTCCACTGTTGTAGTTGTGTGTGCACACTTGGGTTTACGTACTCGCAACATCGATCAAAATACAACTTGTATACAAAATACAAAACTGTTTAATTGACATACACGTTGACATGTGTAAAAAACGTTTTATTATATTACTCAAAGTCTCTGCTAATCTGTCGATACGATAAGGAGTTCCAGCCGGGTTAGCTAGCTAGCTACAGTAGTTACCACAGAACGAAGTTACGTAATGTCACTAGACTGAATTAGAAAGTACAATCACCAACAACTTCGGCAACCTTGCGCCATGCATTGTTTTTTTTAAATTAACATCTCTGTACAAATACAGCTATGTATCGTACAGGACTGGGTAAGCAGCCACACAAACGATTAGTTTCTCCTCCACCTTAAAACTTAGAAAGCTAGAAATGTTTGCCTTGGTTGCTACGTTACGAGAAACAAGAAAACACTCCGATTGGCCATCACAAGCGAAAATCGCTCCTTATTTACATTTGCATTTAGTTATTTAGCAGACACTCTTATCCAGAGCGACTTACAGGAAGTACAGGGACATTCCCCCCGAGGCAAGTAGGGTGAAGTGCCTTGCCCAAGGACACAACGTAATTTTTAGCACGGTGGGGAATCGATCCGGCAATCTTCTGATTACTAGCCCGACTCCCTCACCGTTCAGCCATCTGACTCCGCTCCTCCGCACCTCATTTGCATAAAAAATCTCAACTCTGTCGCGTCGCTACCCACACTGCACCACGCAAGCGATTTGCCTGGCTCCATAGAAAACTAGAGAGGGTACATTTTCTGGGAAAATTGTAGGGTGTGCTTGCTTGCCGGTTGTCGGTTGCACAGGGGTCCGTTTTTTAATGACATTATTACAACTGATATTTCTGTAGGCTATATTTTATATAAAAAATGCATAGCTTACTTATTATTTCTACAGATTACATAGATTTAAAAGCATTTTTTTCTGCTATTACAACTCAAAAACTAAGAGTGAAGAGTAGAATGAAATAGTTGTCTTCTCATTTCCCCTGCAAGAGGGAGCAGCCTCATAGTTGAATCAAAACGAATACATTTGGCAGACCAGTGTAAAACTGGACCTAATCTCTATGACTTAAATATAATTTTAAGTTTTTCCCTTCTTGTGATATTTTCAGGCATTTAGCCTACTCATGTCGCATTCATTCATTAATAAAGAACCCCCTTTGAAGCTTATTCTAACAACGACGTTACCGGGCATATAGCTCTAGCTATCTCAGGTGGGATCGCGATTCAAATAATGCCATCTGCTAACTGAAAAATATGCCCCCATAAACGTAAATAAGCTTGACATTTATTTAGGGGAAAATCCCTCATTCATAAAAAGCTCAGTGGTAGCAATCATTGTCAGTAAAAAAGCAAAAAAGCCCTGTGTGGAGAAGCTGCCCCGGTAAATACTACTACAGTACAGTACTAGACTGTGTTCGTCTCGGTAGCGATTGCGTTGGTTGAATTCAATTTAACGTTCCGTTGTACGGTTTAGGCTGAAATGCATTATTTTCATAAACAGATTGACAAGTTTAGACTGTGGCAATGGAGTTTAGGTTAGAAGTCACTAGTCAGATAGTTTCACCTATTGAAAGACTTTTTAAGTAAGGGTGGTGTCGATTATGTGCCGCCGTTTGACTTCCTGTAAACAGCTGTGCCTGTATTGTAGAGATGTTTTTGTTAGCTACTAGCCTAGGCTACAGCGTTGCAGCGAGCTACTGTACACTGGTTTGAAACCACAGGTAATGATAATTTCACCCACACATCGTTTACTTGTAATCTAATGTCATAATAAATCCTACAAAGATAATGTATTTGTGAGTAATGATTATTTTAACGATTGAAAACAGATGCATCATAGACCGCTGTAGTATGTGTTGCCTGGGCAACAGAGGCTAATGTCATGATGCTAATTCTTCAATGAAATTGTAGACTACTGTTTCCGAAAGAAGATGTACTTCAATATTAATATTAGCTTATATTGTACATTACACATCACAAATGTGTGTCATATCACAAAGTAAAATAGTTATCACCCAGGCCTCTTGTGGCGGTTCTGCAGCTGCCTTGCAGTAAAGCAGTTAGCCTAGCCATCTCCCAGAAGTTAACAAGCTGCTCAACTAATGTTCTGCTAGAGATAGTCACGTGAGTTTTCGTGACGTTAGTGGCCTCAGTGACTGTGGCTAGCAAGTTAGCCACCGTTAGCTTCACTTTTCGCCACAAAAACTTAATTTCTACTTAAACCATGCAACGGAACGTAAATCCCAATACAAGCAACTCAATCGCTACCAAGACAAAACTTTTGACACCTATTTGACACCGTCTATGTAGTACAAATATTGACTGAGTTTTAGGGGTGTGAAGAGAAACAATAATAATAACTAGAGAGCATACAATTTCTGGGGAAATTGTGAGGGTGTGCTTGCGGCTGCCCCAGCTGCCCATAGTCTCCTGGTGTTTACATATTTCAAAAAGCATTTAAATGTATGACTGCATTTTTGACCATGTGTCTCGGGTAGGCTACAGCGTTGCAGTGAGCAACACTGATTTGAAACCACAGGTAATGGTAATTTCACCAACAAATCGTTTATTAATGTCAAAATAAATCCTACAACGAAAATGTATTTGTGAGGAATGTTTATTTTAACGATTGAAAAAAGATGCATCATGACCACTGTAGTATGTGTTGCCCAAAAAACAGAGGGTAATGTCATGATGCTAATACTTCAGTAAAATAGTAGACTACTGTTTCCGAAAGTAGATGTAGGCCTACTTCTTTAATAATATCAGCTTATATTGTACATTACACATCACAACTGTGTGTCATATCACAAGGTGAAACCTGCTGCCCATAGTCTCCTGGTGTTTACTGTTATCAACCATTCAGTGTGTTTTTACATTGGTTTTAGACAGTAAAGAAAATGTGTGTAGGTTGGTCAACTCGTCCCGTCATCTGGTTACTAGGATTATAATTCCTTGAGAACAACCTTTAGTTGACATGTAATTTGTAAACTTGTAATAAACCATACAACCAACATTTCTTCCAGTTGAGAGGGAACATATATACAAATTACTCATCCAACGCAACAGAAAGATAGCCTTGGGTAACCAAAAGGATATGGGAATGTTATTTAAAGAACATGTTTTACCTCATTACATGCCGTTTGTGTACAATTTCTCAAAATAAAATTCCATCAAAATTTATGTCCAGTTTTCCGGGTTGAGATTTCCAGCAACAAGTCTATCTAAAATGGATATGGGATTTTCAAAAGTATTTAAGCATCATAGATTTGGGGTTGAATGTCTCCCGCAAAAGGTATCAGATTGACACAAACAAATAACAAGTGTTTAAAAAAGCACACTTGAAATACATTCTGGACATGTTCAGGTTTATTTTGTAACAGCCACAAGTACATTTAAATTATTTTATTATAAATACTGTCCTAAATGTCCTAAATGGTTATTATTGATGCCCTTGTAGCACCTGTATCTCATATTCAATGTGAATGGAATCACAAGAACATTGAGAACTGGTGCACTTTATTTTATCTGGATAATTGAGACTTGTACACACTTTTCCAGAATGACCAGTGGTGGGAATTAGAAATGGATCTGGAGTTGGTCACCGGACAATCCTCTGCAGCTGCTCCCACTGTACAAGATAACAGATAGTAAAGTTTTTTTCGTCGAGAGGAGCCAGCTGAGGTGGCTTGGGCATCTGATTAGGATGCCTCCTGGACGCCTCCCTGGTGAGGTGTTCCGGGCACGTCCCACTGGGAAGAGGCCCCGGGGAAGACCCAGGACACGCTGGAGGG
The DNA here is from genome assembly GCF_021917145.1 of Hypomesus transpacificus. Classification (NCBI taxonomy): domain Eukaryota; kingdom Metazoa; phylum Chordata; class Actinopteri; order Osmeriformes; family Osmeridae; genus Hypomesus; species Hypomesus transpacificus. The sequence goes on along the minus strand of NC_061068.1, from coordinate 15,364,778 downwards.
ACTATGTCTCTCGGCTGGCCTGGGAACGCCTTGGGGTCCCCCAGGAAGATCTGGCGGAAGTGGCCGGGGGAGGGAAGTCTGGGCCTCCCTGCTTAGGTCGCTGCCCCCGCGACCCGATCCCCGGACAAGCGGCAGATGACGGACGGAAAGTTTTTTTGTTGTGGGGGGGGGGGGGGGGGGGGGGGTTGTTGGTCTGTTTGCTTTTGCTGATCCGTTCTTTGGTTGGTCCTTTGACATGGCTGTGTGGACTTGCTGGTTTGTGGTTATACCGTGACATCTTGGCTTAACAAGGAGTCACCTTGTATTAGGGCCCCCTGTGTCATATCACCAAGATGTCATAAGAAAATACACCAGAGTTAGGTCTGTCAGTGCCGCACAGGCCCACTTGATCAGACAACGTGAATTGTAGGGTTGGAGGCGTACTATCCCTGTGGTGGCAAGTGCTGGTTAGTTGTCGCGTGGTGGTGAGTTGCTCTGTTGGTCCTTTGTCATGGCGTGACAAACTGCTGCTTTGCTGTGATCTTGCGTTGATTTGGAAGGCTGTTGAGTGGCTGGTAGGTTGCTGTGGCGTGACATGATCCTGAGTTAAACAGAGCTTGACTGCTAGATATACAAACTAACCTTTGGGATGACAAATATCATACCGAGACTGGATGCAAGTTCTGAGAACACTCCATTTATTTTGTGCAGGTGCATCAGCTTTTATAGACAGTAACATGACACACACACACCTAAAATGCATCAGCAATAATTGGGAGCACAATCAGTTGTCAGTTATTCAATTAACGCCCCCACTTGATCGCACGTTGACAACCATAGATCACACGAAACGAAAAAAAAAAAAAAAAAAAAAACCTGCACTCAACTGGCTATACCCCAAATAGGAACATGGAAAAAGTAAATAGCTTTGCTTTAGTAGCTGGTTTTGTCATCAGGTCAGCTACCATCTGGTCTGTTGGGCAATACTCCAAACATACTTTACAGTCATTGACAGTTGATCTCACAAAATGGTATTTTATATCAATATGCTTACATCGCTGTCAGTTGACTGGATTCTTGGCCAATGCAATTGTACCCTGGTTATCTTCAAAAATCTTAGGTACATCATACAAACAGTCATCCAGATGTTCAAGCAGTTGAGATAAGTAAAGACACTCTTGTGTGGTGGCAGCCAACGCCATATACTCTGCCTCACAAGTTGACAGTGCTACAGTTGGCTGCTTTTTGGTCTTCCAGGAAATCAGAGGACCGTTCTCACTCAGACTAACACAATAACCAGTTGTACTGCGTCGGTCAGTTGCGTCACCTGCCCAATCTGCATCACTGTAAGCAAACAACCTCAGCCCATCACATTTTCTGTAACACAACATTTTGTAATTTGTGCCCTTCAAATATTTCAGTACATGCTTAACAGTTGTCCACTGCTCTTCTGTCGGCTCAGTGAAATGCTGTGACAGTTTGCTTACGACAAAACTCAGATCAGGTCTGGTGCATGAGGGTAGGTAGATTAGGCTACCCACTGCCTCTCTGTATTTTCTGGGGTCACCTAGCTTCTCATCGTCAGTGTAATGCATTTTTGGTTCACAAGGTGTCAACCTGGGTTTACAATCCTGCATATCAAACCTGTCAAGCAGCTTGTCAACATAGCTCTGCTGTGACATGGTCACACATCCATTACACTGGTCAAAAGTGATACCAAGAAAATTCTTCAGTCTACCCAAATTTTTCATCTGGAACTTCAAAGTAAGCATGTCTTTTACTGCTTTTAGAACTCTCTCATCACAGGCTGCAATAACCAGGTCATCAACCCAGATCAGTACGATCACCTTGTCATGTTCCGTTTCTCTCTGATAAACACAGTGATCGGCTGGGTTCTGTACAAACATGTTTTCACATAGATAGTCATGCAACATTTTGTTCCAGTTTCGACCTGATTGTTTAAGCCCATAAATCGACTTCTCTAGTCTACACACCATCTTCTTCTGGTCTTTTACATCATATCCCTCTGGCTGTTCCATGTAAATCTCACAGTCAATAGGTGCATGTAGGTAAGCGGATTTTACATCCATCTGATGTAGGATTAGATCTTCCTGGGCAGCTTTCTGCATCAACACTCTCACACTAGTCAGGTCAGCAGTAGGAGAGAACGTTTCGCCATAGTCCACACCCATCTGTTGACTGTATCCCTTGGCTACATAGCGGGCCTTGTACTTGTCAGATCCATCAACATTGGTTTTGAGAGCATACACCCATCTACCCCCCACTGCTTTCTTGCCCTCAGGTAAGGTGGTCAGAGTAAATGTGTTGTTATCCCTCAACGCCTTCATTTCCTCATCCATTGCTCTATACACACTGTACTTTATGTACTGTATACTCTCTATACACACTGTACTTTATGTACTGTAAACTCTCTATACACACTGTACCTTATGTACTGTATACTCTCTATACACACTGTACTTTATGTGTCGCTTTGGATAAACATGTCATTTTCACACATTCACAACATGTTAATATATGAACATTTTTAAACATCTTTTTATTATTCAGTCAGCTCAGGGGAGACCACAGGGGGGCCCAGGGACATTTTTACAGGGGCACTGGCCCCTGTAGGCCCCCGTGTAGAACCGCCACTGCATTTAACAAGTCCCATTAGTGCTTAACCTCAGACCCCAACAGAACTGGTAAAGTACAGGAGGAACTCCCAGCCTGACTTCCTGTCCACAGTCCTGTGCCTCCTAACCTGACTTCCTGTCCACAATCCTGTGCCTCCTAACCTGACTTCCTGTCCACAGTCCTGTGCCTCCTAACCTGACTTCCTGTCCACAGTCCTGTGCCTCCTAACCTGACTTCCTGTCCACAGTCCTGTGCCTCCTAACCTGACTTCCTGTCCACAGTCCTGTGCCTCCTAACCTGACTTCCTGTCCACAGTCCTGTGCCTTCAGGAAGCGTCCCGTCAGGTCCCTCCTCCCCGTCAGAAGACCAGACGGCCCCAGGACACCGGTCAGGGTCTCCAGGTGCTGCTGTACATGTCAGGCTGACCTGTCCGGACAAGATAAGAGTAGAGAATTGGACAAAGACGTTGACCGGCCAAAACACTAGAACTAGATCAAACAGCCACCACTGTATAAAATGTGAACTGAATCTCATGTCAAATCAGGGTGTCTCACGGCAGAGAAACCTAGCGAATGTGTTCCTTTGTTTGATGACAATAAAGAACCTTTGCATCTGAACTTGATCTCAGCCTCTCCAGAGCCTATTTGAAGCAACCTGGTCTGTGCAGCGAAAACAGCCCACCACACTCCCTTGAAGTGTTGGCCACATAACATCTGTTAGAGACTGACCTGGTTTTGGACCATCCTTGGCCAGGCTCAGGAACCTCTTAACCTGAGACACTTTGCCCCTGGGCTTGGTAGAAGGAGCAGGAGGTTGAGGGGAAGGGGGAGCAGCTACACTGGGGAGGCAGGGCCAGGTGGGGAGGAGGAACCACAGCTGCTGCCCCAGAGTCTCCTCACTGAACAAACCCCCACAGTAGGAGTTGGTTATACTGTGGACTGTCTGCATGTGTTGGAGTCCAGCTCCTCCTCACTTCTATCCATCCCCCCTCCAGCAGGGCTGGACGCCCTCCATTCCACTCATGAGCCGCACCTGGGCAGCTGGTGGTCTCCCGTGGGACATACCTGCCTCTGATCACCTGACCCCAGGGCTTGCTGGTGCCGCTGCCCAAGGTGCTGACTGGAGTGCTGCCTGTGGTTCCTACTGGGACGCTGTTTTATTGATATGCAGGTTTTCTGTGTACAGAGAAGCTTGAGTCTCTGTGAGGTCAAGAGGTCACGTAGCGGGCCTTGGACAGTACACATATAGATCAGGGAATGTGCTCCTTATACCTTTGGAAGGGCAAGATGCAGAAATAGTACAAACAATGATTTATGACCACATCACCTGTGTGTTGTTTCTCCTGTGCCTTAAGTCGTGGAATGTGTCCTGTTTAAGGACATGTTTTTGTTGCAATTATAAAAATTACAATACAGTACAAACAAATTTAACACAAACCCAGTCCTCATACAAACAGCTGTTTCCACATCATGGATCAGTTCCCTCTCCTGGGGCTGAAGAAAGGAGCAGCTTTTATGGGAGGCAGGTCCGTGCTGATGGTTGGGATAGTGGAGACTGGCGGTTTATTGGAACAGGGAGAGGACCGGAATGGACCAATCAGACGGGGAATTGGGACCTGAGAGATTGAGTGAGAGGAAGGGGAGTGAACAAACAAAATACAGACATCATCCAGACCAGAACTAGAGGACATGATGTCTGGTGATGGAACAGTGTACTGTATGTGTGTTGTGTACTGTGTGTGTGTGTATGTGTGAGTGAGTGTGTGTGTGTGTGACTGTGTGTGTGTGTGTGAGGGTGTGTGTGTGTGTGTGTGTGTGCAGATGTCTCAGTGGGCTCTGGTCCAGGAACTGCTGTGTCCAGAGGGGGGCCATGGCCAGGCTGCAGCTGCTGAGGGCAGAGTACAGCAGTGCCCAGCTCAGCCTGCAGGAGGCGCTCAACCACAGCTTCCAGGAGCCTCAAACAACCTACAGACCAGGAGCAGCTACTGACACATCATGATGGGCTCTTTGTTTTAGAAATGAATAATCATCATTTAAATGTAAACCTAGACTCAGCAGAGATTGTAGGGAGATGTCCATTCAGTACCTGCAAGCACACCACACATGTGTTAACCAGATCAATCAGATGTTGATGTGTAATCTCTCTCCTGATGGTTCCCCTCTCTGCAGGACCCAGACGTGTGGCTCTGGACGGTCACCTGCACTACCAGACTGGGGAGCACAGGAAGGCTCAGGAGGGCTATGAGAGGACCCTGGACTTAGTGGTGGACGCCTCAGACACACATCCCATCTACCTGCACCTGGGCTCCATCTACCTGGAGGAGGCCAGGGGGGAGATGGGCAGGGTCACACACACACAGGAACCAGTCACATGGTTTAGGAACTTTACTAGGAGGTTGTTTGGGAACAATCATTGTTTTGCTGTAAGTAAAACCCCATCTGTTTGTATCTGTCCATTTTTAGTATAAGAAGGCTCAAAGGACATATTTCGGTGCCTGCATGAGTACCTGTCTTGTCTCACCTCCCTGAGGGCCCTGCATATCCCAGACCTGCTCAACAAAGGAGCAGGACCTGATGTCACGGGGATGAACCACCGTTGGGGGTGGATGGACGAGGCCTCTCCCTCAGTGGAAGGATGCTCTCCCAAGCCGGAGGCACGGTGAAGAGCCCACCTGTGATGGGAGGTCCTCTCATGGCTTGGCTACTGAGAGGGACCTGTTAGAACACAGAGGTCTGTCTGAGGCTGTCATCCACACTGTACAGAGCACACGCATGGGATCCACTGTGAGGGGTCATGTGATCTACTGTGAGGGGTCATGTGATCCACTGTGAGGGGTCATGTGATCCACTGTGAGGGGTCATGTGGTAAGCTGGCTGACTTTCTTTCGGTGGTGTGACCACCTTGGCCTAGTTAATAACCACTTTGGCCTTCAGGGAACATCTTGATTTGGTTTCTTCTGGAACAACTGGTTACCATAGACACTACCTGAATGTAGGCTACTAATAACGTATTTGGGGTTGTTCCGAGGCAATAGCCGTATTTACCACGACATCAAAGCTCCTTCTGACACCGCATATTAAAAATTCATACTAAGAACGTTTGCTGTTATCCCAGACAATACGATCAAAATACGCGTAACACAACATGGAAACATTCGTTTCCAAAGCGATTTCATGTAGCCGATGGCTGAGTGTTTCTTCGCTATATCTTTTGAAATCAATTCATTTCATAAGTTTATATTCTGAACAAATGTAGTGATCACTACATTACAGCCATTCACACCATAATAAATGGAAGCTAAGAAAATAAAAGATTCAAGTGGGATTCGATCCCACGAGCAAAAACATATCTATGGTAGGAAACCATTGCATTACGTCGCGAGCTACTGAAGCACATGAGAAAATTAGGAATTCAGTCACAAAATTATTAACTACGATGGCCTTCAGGCAACATGTTGTTTTGGTTCTTCTGAATCAACTAGTTACCGTAGACACTACCCGAATGTAGGCTACTCATCACGTAGTAGCCTGTATGTAGTAATATTCTACCCAAATAACAGTACTGAAGGTGTCAAATGTATTTGTGACCAGCGTCCACGTAACTTTGTGAGGTTTCTATGATATTATACATTTGTTATTTTATGTCAAACAAACACACAACACTCATGTAATGCCCTCATATTGTCTTTATTATGTGATAGCACTACTCATGTTGGTGGTGAAGTACTATAAACAATTATTACATCTAACATTCAGGTCATTTTGGAGGTTACTTGGTTTGGGGTTCATCCAAAACAGCTGGTTACCTGTTAGGGTTACCATGCCATGATTATCAGAAGTAGGATCATGTCTGTGCCCCACATTTCTATATCATGCCACTTATCATAGGAGTCAATCAATCAATTAAAGTCATTTCACACAGTACTGTACAGCACAGTTGAGCGACTATAAATGGGGCAGGTGAAAGGTTCTTTTCTCAGTAGCAACGGAGTCGGTTTATGGTTGCTAGTATTTAAACAAGTTAAACAAAGAGCAAATATGGATCCTCAGAAAGTCCAAGAAATTGTTTCACTGAAGTTGAAGAACATCTATCCTCCAAACGTCACCAAAAGTGAAAGATCCCGTGTACAACATGCAGCCTTTTGGTTTCATTTGCGTTGCTTTGCTCAGTTATTTCCACTAGGAGGTGATATCGTCCAAGCATTAGCCCAAAGCTTTGAGTCATATGAAAGCGAAATGTCCACAAACAATCCACTGGCAAGATGAGTGCTTCTCCGGCATAATGAAATGCATTGCATGAAATAAGTGCAGGCTAGTGAATAACAGAGGGCTATTGCACGAAACCAGGTTAAGGGATTAAGTCGGGATATGCAAATTATCCTGGATGAATTTAGCTTTGAGTTGGTTCGCACGAAAGCAGGTTGAATTAAACCCAGCCAAGTAACCATGGAGATTTATTATTTGCAGCTAGCCTACTCCCGAGCAGGCTAACAGCCAGGCTAAGATTAATTCTGTAGTCCTCGTGTGTTAAATCAGCTGCCGCTCATATCCGAAATAAACGTTTTTAACCGTTTATTCCGCTGTCTTCTGAATGTGTTCTTATTTATTTTTTATTAACATGCATTACTTGTCACTATTGCTGTCACGAGTTTAATTTATACCCTACTATTGCAGTTGTTTAGAAATGGTTGATGAAGTTGCAACTGTGATTTCAATGAAGTCAGTAATGAAGGCGATATAGCCTACACTGCTCAAAAAAATTAAGGGAAGACTAAATTAACACATCCTAGATCTGAATAAATAAAATAATCTAATAAAATACTTTTTCTTTGATTCCATTGATAATTGGTCATTTTTGGGTGATTTTGTTGTCAGCACATTCAACTATGTAAAGGAAAAAAGTAGCCCTATTTAATGAGATTATTTAATTCATTCAGATTTAGGATGTGTTAGCGTTCCCTTTATTTTTTTGAGCAGTGTATAAAGTCCCATTCACCTGTGTTGCTTACTGCACCATGGCATGCCCATTTCTGAACTAAGGATGAAGAATTCTTTGGATGAAGAAGCATTGATATTGAGACGTGCTTTCAGACATGAGAGGTTAATACATTGTTTTACAGATATGCTTAAGTGTGGATTGAAGTCACGTATTTTTCTAGTTTCTTTATCTCCAGATACAGTTTCCTCAGTGTTTTCTTCTTGATTTCAATACCAAGGTCTAGATCCTGGAAACTTTTACTGACAGCAATCTGTGCATCTGCCAGCTCAATTAGCTTTTTCAGATGTTGAGTAGAGACATCTGACAGTTTGTGAATTCTATAAACCACCCATTGATTAGCACAGCAGGAATTGTGCATGATTTAGATTTCCTTTAGCCCATACTTACTATGTTGCCAGGCTGGCTGTCAGGCTGTAGCCTACTGCGTCTGGATCCTGTTACAAATATAATGAGTGCTATATAACTGACTTTTATTGTATAAATTGTTGTGTTGTTTGAGTTGTATATTCTCATGTGATGCCTTCTTGCTGCATACAAATTGCCCTTCTGGAGCAAAGAATAAACTGATCAGAAATGACTTCTCATCCATTACGGGCTAAATATGCATTTTCATACGATTTACATGATACCTCAGGCCTTCTGGAGTACAGTGACACAGTCTCCTCATCATCAGCTGCAGAAGCCCCTTCCCATACTGCAGAAGTTCCTTCCCCCTGCCATATTGAATATAATTTGTGTTGACAGGATGTACCAAGCCATGTGCTTTTAATGAATAATACTCACTGGATCTTTGTCTGGTGGCAGGAGAGTAACTGTGTTTTAAACCAAGGAAGGCCTGTGATGTAAGGGATTCAAGGTGGGACAGCTACTGACCACCTGCAGAAACTGCCCTCTTCATACTAGGTACTTGCAGGCCTTGTGTGTCCAGCGACACAGTTACTCTCCTGCCACCAGACTGTAGCAGAATATGTAGCAGGAATCTTGTAAGTAATTTGTACATGCCATTTACAAAATGTTAAGGCACTTACCAGCCTGGAAAATGTTTTTATATTTTATCTTGACTTGTTGCCAGGATCTTTTTTATCCAGTCATGTTTGTTCTGTATGAACATAATTGTAGAAAAACATTTAGAATCAGACACCGCTTATAGAGATTTGTGTATGGTTGTAAAACATATTCTTACATTGTGAATAAGGGTTTGAAATTAGGCCTAGTCTTTTCCCATTAATTCCCCATTAATTCCTTCTGCTCACTTTTAAGGCAAGGTGGGATAAATAATAATACATTTTATTTACATATGCTTTACATGGTAGGCTACTCAAAGACACTTTACAGTAAAACCAGCACATTTAGCAAGCATATTAAAAGCAATTACAGAGTACAACTTTCTTAGTAAGTAGATATTTTTCAATCATTACGCTTTCAGTCGGTCCGCGATTGTCTGCCAGGCTTTTCTCTCTGTCTAATAACAGCAGCCGTATTTCCTTGTTTACATTTTATATGCTTCACTATGCTTCAATTTCCGTAATTAGTTCCTGCTTTTATCGGGTGAAAAATATGCTGCATGCGTCTTCTCCATTTCTGCATCAGTCAATCTGTGATCAATACCATGGTCTATTTAAGAAATCCGTGAAGGTGCACTTATCCCAACTATGTACATCTGGATTGACATAGCTTCACCTTCTCATCCTGGTTTGGCAAACGTGCAACCGAATAAGCCGCGATGAGCGGATCACACTAAGTCCAGCTGCGCTTTTTCAGTTATCCTGGATTTCTTTATTCTACTTTTGTGCAACAGCCCCCTGGAATGGTGTGGAAGTACATTGTGCGTGTTTATGTAAGTAACCTAATGTTCAAATAATACGTGTGTCAAAGTGAGACATTCATGGGAGCTGTTGACAAAGAGAGAGAGAGAGAGAGAGAGAGAGAGAGAGAGAGAGAGAGAGAGAGAGAGAGAGAGAGAGAGAGAGAGAGAGAGAGAGAGAGAGAGAGAGAGATGCTGTTGACTGATCCTGTCTCTCTTAGCGCAAGGAAACACAATAGATCCAATGCTGGTCTCATGTCGCTGCAGGCCTGACCTAGTGTCCATACAGGTTCTGACTAAGATCTGTCATACATGTGGCGTTATTAGAAGGTGTGTATGTGTAGGGTCATATGGTTTGGGCAGACATTGCACCTGACTACTCACCTGATCATGATAATCAGCAGAGTCCAACCTAAACATTAACACATGAAAAAATAGCTGAAAGACTTTTATTCAAGAGTTTTATTACAATGTCAATAACTGAACTTCATCTTCAGCCCACCTACACCCAGTAAGGGTTCAGTGTTGCTTTAAAGTTCAAATAAAAACGATCTTACTTTGGGACATGCAGACAAAAAGAAAGCCTTCATGCCCTCTCACATATCCTCGCTCTTCCTCCTGCCATTACGGGAAAAGACTCTCTAGTGACTCGTTCAACAGAGTCCACTCTGAGTGTTCAGTTGCTGCAGTTAAAATGCAGAAAACATGTATCTATAACTGAAAAACCTTCTAAAATAACAGTCCACTGAGGAGTGAGGGTTCAGGGGTGCTGCAGTAAAAAGCAGAAAAACTAAGGAAAAACATCTCTCTTACTAAGAAACTTGCTTAAATGGCAGCCATGTAAATGTAATGATAGTTCAAATATTACTTAAATGGCCTTACTTCAAACATGATTAAAATGCCTATTTTGTTCGTAGTTGTTCAACACAAAATAAACAGTAGTGTCTGACAGTCACTACTGACCCCCCCCCCCCCCCCTCCAGGCGCTCCCTATCAGCTGAATGTTTCCCTCTGTATTTAACCTCTCTCTCTCTCCCTGTTCTGGTTGCCAGTTCATCTCGTGTGTCTCCCAAATTGTCCCAGCCGGTTTCTCTCAGTGTTACCCAGTAGTAGGCTATTTAGATTACCTGTGTACCAAACCTTGCCTGTCTATCACCTGAGTCAGCCTGTCGATTTGGACTAGTGAACAAGTGTTACCCATCTACCTGCCCCTGCTGTCAACATTTGGGTCTTGATCTGAGCCGTGACAGTATGCACCTTCCTGCCACAGTAAATTCTGTGTACTTAAATGGCAATAAAAACTCATTCTGATTCTGATTCTAATGAGCGGAATGAGGCGCGAGGCAGAGAGCGTTGTGAGAGCGCACAGACTTGTTGTGGAAGCCGGTGAGGTGAGCGCTCTGTCTCTTCCTGGTACAGAAGACACTTCCCCGATATGTTTCTCTCTCAACGAAAACCGTTTCTGACACCATAGACACAATTCAGTCAAGACACTTGCTTAATTATTTGACAATTTGTTGATGACCACAGACATGGAAACAGCTTTGACTTTAGCGGAGTAGAGGGGAGGCACTCCCTGTCTCTAAAAAATATGAGGCAGGAAGCAAAACACAGGAACATGAGATAGGCAGTAGACGAGGTGACATCACAGGCAGCTATAACCAATCCAAAGGGCTTATGTCAATCCATACGCCTTCCAGCTCACAACCATTTCGAGTCTCCGCCAGAAAGTGCCAGACGCACTGTGTTCACCCAGCGAATATAGGCCTACTTTGTTATTCAGGGTTGATCCAGGATCCGAAGAGGACAGCGCAAAGGTCGTGAACGCGTCCTGGACAATGCTATGCACTGCCGATGGGGTTTGATAAAGCAGGCAAAGAGTCGGCGTCTTGGGATGAAAGTGCGAGTACTTTGCGCATAAAGTTTACAGAACAACGGTCAAACGCCACTCGGCCATCGAAAACAAAACTAAGAATAGCGGTGCGTGTCCACTGCAGCGGAGCGGTGGCTTCCAATCCATTTTCTATGGAACCGGGCGTTGACGCTGGTGTAGGGCATTGTGGGAAGGTACGCGAGCGTCAACGCCCGGTTTCATAGAAAATGGATTGGATGGAATCGCCTCTGTAGTGGACACGCACCGTTGACTCCACAACGAAGTCAGAGACAGCTCAGCTTAGATGGCCATGCTAATGAGTTAAACACAATACAGGTACGTCTTGTGATGCATCGGCCCTCAGACGCCGTGCGGTCCGTGACATGGGCTTCATCATTTTGTAAAAGACGACCTCTCCCAGCTGTAAACCTGTTGTTTATCAAACAATTCCTCACACATATCAACACAAAAGGCTTTCCTAAGCGAACTTTCAGAGGTCCTCTCTCCTCGGTGTTTGGAGACTGAATGAGTCAGATGTCATGTAGTACAAAGATGGTAGCGCTCCGAAATTGTTCAGACAGCACGGGGGAGATGGGGATGGCTGCAGGCAGTAGCTCAATGGTAGCCTACAACATGGAGTAAGTGAAGTATTGTATCCTTGTGGCATTTTAATAAGCAGCAATTCAGTGAAGGATCCCCTCCTTCAGAGACGGTTGGTGAAAGAGGGGGCCAGAACACAGGGTAAAGGTCCATCCACCATTTCCACAACAATTTTGCACTACGCTGCCCGATTTCATATATTTTTGTATCATTTTATTTTTATATATATTTGATATCTCACATTGTTTGACTCTTTAGTACATTGTTTAGCTCTTTAGAATATTATTTAGCTGTTTAGTAATATAGGGGTAGCCTATATCAGACATATTTGTATTAAACTGTTTAGTTAAAAGATGCATCTGTTTTCAGTCTCTTCCTATCATTAGCTCACTCCTTGTTACCAGGTGGATCTGGGGAGGTTAGGAAGTGATGTAACTTTCTAGCGGAAAGTTGGGTTTGCGATTCCCGGACGGTGCATGGTAGATGACAGTGCGTGGTGGTGTCCAAGGAATCTAACTGAGAAGATGTTTGGATTTGTGTGTGGTCGTGTTCAAAGTCGAACTATTGAAGAGCCACTACCGTATTTTTTGACCTGTATTTTGTTTGGGTTTATTTTCTTTTGGTTATAGCTTGTATCGCAGGCTAGAGGCTAGAGGGCATACATACTGTGTACTGTAATAAAGAAAATAACACTGCAAGCAAAGCAGTGTAGCATTTGTAGTTTTTATTTTATAAGTACTAACTATAAATATACCAACCCACACATTCGAAACACAATCACAGTTGAAACAACACAGCCTCAGAACATGATGTCCCAAAACTCTTTCCCCCAGGTGATAAGAACTCATGCAGCAATTCTTTCCAGGTCAGGAATTCATTAAACTCGAACTTTACAAGTGGTCATCTGAAATGTCTGTGGCTCTCTCTGCCTCTCTCTCTTTCTCACCCTTTCTCATAGCTCTGTTCTTTGGATGACAATAATGTCCTATTCTCAAGTGTGAATTTTGTTAGCAGATCACGTTTTGTGAAGATTCCAAAAAAGGTCAAATGGTTCTGGTTCATTTTCTGTGCTGTGTGTGCGTGTGCGTGTGTGTGTGTGCAATCCAATATACTGCAAACTGGATCAACTGCTCCAAAAATACAAGTTATCAAACAGAGTGGCTCACACACCATAAATCAATATCTGGCACGAAGGAACCAGCACAGTTTGTGACTGTGTGTGTCTCTGTGTGTGTGTTAGCTAAACATGTGTGAGCAGAGGCAAGCAAGACCACTTGGAATAAAGAAGAACGGTGGTGGGTTTCAATCTAATCATTACAAAAGAAGGCTCTTTTTAAATTGGGGAATAATAATAACTATTCTGAACTAACTCAAGTAGCCTTCTTAAAATACGTAGTTTGGTCATGTGTATTTAAACGTTTTTGAAAAGCTCATGTTTAAGGTAACTTTTACACTGATGTAAAGTGGTTTTGTACAATTACTCTAACAAATGCTAACCAGCCTCTCTGTATGGCAGCAGTCCTGACATGGTGATGTCACAACCTTGTACACAAACAGCTTAAACGATTACAAAGGAGATATATACACAATTCCAGTGGTTTTTATTGGAATATCGGAAAAAATGGGTTACACTTTCTGAAGAAGAGGGAAGTAGCTACAGTTGTTGCCGTAGTGACAGGTTCTCTTTCTCTGCCAGCCAGTTGACTAAGCAGGTGGCGCTCTCTACTGGTGAATATCCTTCACGCAGCCAAAGCAGAAAGCCCTGGAGAGAGCTGTAATGATCCCCCGGAAGAAAGCTTTGAAAGACCTTTTCTTCTTCTTCTTCTCCTTTCTTCCAGCAATGGAGGACTCACCAAGGTCTGGACCTGGACAGGAAACACAATCACACAACAAGGTATGACATCACACGGAACTTCAGCACTGTGACCTCTCACTTAAAAATAGTGTGTGTGTGTGTGTGAGTGTTTGTGTGCAAGTATGTGTGTGTGAAATGGTGGGAGAGCCAACTATAGTGGGAAAGCCTAAATGAGCAAATATGCAGTCAGGATCTCACGTTCAGCGCTAAGGGGAGAAACTTTGTTTGTCTTGAATATTCTGCTTGTCTTTCTTCCCTTGGCAGCCACATTATGTCCATCCTTAAAGAAAGTCTTCACTTTCTTCTGGGAAGGAGTAGCTTCCCCAACCTCCTCCTCATCGTCGAGCTCATCTTGGTCCTGCCTCTGTCCACAGCAACAGTCGAGAGGGGCTACAGTGCCATGAAGCGGACCAAGGCTGACTAGGGAATAACCTGAGTGTTCACACGCTGAAGAGCTTGCTCTTCATCAGCTTGGAGGGTCCCGACTTGGAGCACTTTAACCTCATGCCAATAGTCCAGAGGTGGTTAAAGGAGGCAGACCGAAGGAGCTTGCATTGATTTGAATATAATCCATTGTTTAATGTTCAGGCAAATCATTATGTATATAAAATAAATACAATTTTATGGAAAACCAGTTTTACTCGCTTTCTTTGAGGGCCAGTGAAAATATACAATGGGACAGTAAAACTCTGATCCACTGGCCGAGTGGGATTTTTTTTTAACGTTGAACACTGCTGTTCCTAAACAAGTCTGTTCCTAAACGAGCCTGTTCCTAAACGAGCTTGTTCCTAAACGAGCTTGTTCCGAAACGAGCTTGTTCCTAAACGAGCCTGTTCCTAAACGAGCTTGTTCCTAAACAAGCTTGTTCCTAAACGAGCTTGTTTCTAAACGAGCCGGTTCCTAAACAAGCTTGTTCCTAAACGAGCCTGTTCCTAAACCAGCCTGTTCCTAAACAAGCCTGTTCCTAAACGAGCCTGTTCCTAAATGAGCCTGTTCCTAAACCAGCCTGTTCCTTAACGAGCCTGTTCCTAAACGAGCCTGTTCCTAAACGAGCCTGTTCCTAACGCTGCTCGTTTCCCTCTGGGCCTTTTCCTCTTCCTACCTGCCCGTCCTCCATTGTAGAGGACGTGCAGGAACACCCACGTAGAGTCGGGAGGCCAGGATGGATTCAAATCGATGCAGTTTGAATACTGGGTTCCTATGTTCATCAGAGTCTTTTTGTCGTATGTGTTACGACAACTAGGGGTGTGCACAGAAAGATACACAACAGAAAACTACACAGAAAGCTACACAACCAAAAGTTAGAAGCAGGTACGACTGCAGCCAACCTCACCGGCCCCATCTTGATCACAGAGTAACACAGCATTTATCTAGTCTGGATCAAAGCCCACTCTATGTCAGACCGTCTAATGATACCAAGTAAGACAGCATTCATCTAGTCTGGATCAAAGCCCACACTATATCAGACTGTCTAATGACACCAAGTAAGACAGCATTCATCTAGTCTGGATCAAAGCCCACACTATATCAGACTGTCTAATGATACCAAGTAAGACAGCATTCATCTAGTCTGGATCAAAGCCCACACTATATCAGACTGTCTAATGATACCAAGTAAGACAGCATTCATCTAGTCTGGATCAAAGCCCACACTATATCAGACTGTCTAATGATACCAAGTAAGACAGCATTCATCTAGTCTGGATCAAAGCCCACACTATATCAGACTGTCTAATGATACCAAGTAAGACAGCATTCATCTAGTCTGGATCAAAGCCCACACTATATCAGAATAAGGCTGTTTATGAGTGCTGATGGTCCTTCACTCTTCTTCCACTTGTGTTTGGTGCTTCTGCTTGCTATGTATCTTCCAGAATGTTCTTTGTCTCTCTGTCAGGATGTTCTGTAGCAGCACAGTGTACTTCACCTGTTTCTCTACTAAAGTACCAGGATGTCAACAGAAAATACAACCAAAGTACCCTTTTAACTGTGTGGTGTTTTGATTGGCTGGTCTTGCCTTTACATCTACACGACCACATAGTCCAACAATCTTGCTGTAAACACTTGTAAAGTCTTGACATTGTCTCAATGAGACAAGTGTTCTGTAGCACCACTAGGGGGCAGCACTAGGACATGGCTGCTTTGTGAACTACTTATTACTGCTTCCACACACAATAATGGAAAACATTCTCTATCCTTCCCTACCCCTCCTTCGTACCCCCCCCCCCCTCTCTCTCTCTCTCTCTCTCTCTCTCTCTCTCTCTCTCTCTCTCTCTCTCTCTCTCTCTCTCTCTCTCTCTCTCTCTCTCTCTCTCTCTCTCTCTCTCTCTCTCTCTCTCTCTCTCCCACACTCTCCCTTTCTCACACGCCTCTATCTCTTTTAATTTTAAGTGTTAAATTAAGTGTTTTATTGGCAAGTTAAGATATTATAAACACAGAGACACATTATTAAACACAAGCATACTGTACAGTATACATACAGCAAACCTACAAACATCCGCATATAATATTATTATTATATAAACCTACATGCATACACATAAATACACACACCACACAATAGTGTGCTACATTCACCTCCACTTACACTTACATACAGTATATTTACATATACAGTCGCTACACTGATACAAACACATTCAAATATATACACAGTGTACATTATCTATCTTTTTATGTATCTCTCTCCTTCCTGCTCCTCCTCCTCCTCACCCCCTGTCTCCTTTACCTCTTCTCTCCTCCTCTACTCCTCCCCCTCTCTCCTCCTCACCCCCTGTCTCCTTTACCTCCTCTCTCCTCCTTTACTCCTCCCCCTCTCTCCTCCTCACCCCCTGTCTCCTTTACCTCCTCTCTCCTCCTCTACTCCTCCCCCTCTCTCCTCCTCACCCCCTGTCTCCTTTACCTCCTCTCTCCTCCTCTACTCCTCCCCCTCTCTCCTTCAAACCTCTGCCTTTCTCCCATCCTGTTTGGGCATGCATGCACCCTTACAGAAGAAAGTTCCAGTACTGAGACTCCAAACAGGATCAACCAAGAGTGAGGGTTTATGTTTGGACTTGAATAATATGTACAGAATGTTCAATGAACAGTAACAATCACAACAGCAGTAAGAGCAGTCTTTAATGTTGGGATCAGATGAGTACAAGGCAGCACTACAGGTGATCAGACTGTCAGCATTACTGTCAGACACACACAGAACCAGATGGAGCACAGAGAGGAGGCTGATGGTGAAACCAGACTTTTATAAAGGTCAGTAGAAGGTGTTTATTCACATGTTGGAGAGTGAAGGGTTTACTGTCAGTCCAGGATAGGTTATGATTAAGTCAATTAGCATCTGTATTCCTGGTCTGATGTCTTACCCTTTCAAATACTGGACATGTGTTTGTTTATCAGCATAGACTTAGGCTACAATATAACATGAGCCTGGGATAAATTATACTCTCTCTCTCTCTCTCTCTCTCTCTCTCTCTCTCTCTCTCTCTCTCTCTCTCTCTCTCTCTCAGAGAGAACAGTGATGATCCTGACTGAACCATATAGACAGGTCATTCTCTCTCTCTCTCTCTCTCTCTCTCTCTCTCTCTCTCTCTCTCTCTCTCTCTCCCTCCCTCCCTCCCTCCCTCCCTCCCTCCCTCCCTCCCTCTCTTTTCTCTCTCTCTCTCTCTCTCTCTCTCTCTCTCTCTCTCTCTCTTTCTCTCTGTCTCTCTCTGTCTCTCTCTCACACGCTCTCACGTTTAATCCAAACATTTTAAGTGCTTTATTGGCAAGTCAAAATATAGGTCAAATATAGGTCAAATAGCACAAGCATACTGTACAGTATACATACACAGCAAACCTATAAACATACACATATAATATTATTATTATCCAAACCTATACACACACATACACACACACCACACAGTGGTGTACCACATTCACCTCCACTCACACTTACATACAGTATGTTTACATATACAGTAGCTACACTGATACAAACACATTCACACATATACACAGTGTACACTCTCTATCTTTTTCTCTCTCTCCTTCTCGTCAAGATTTTGGTTAAGAAAAAGGATCTCAAGTGCGAGTCACAACATGCCATAACCAGGATCAAATCCTCCCCCTCTCCTCCTCACCCCCTGTTTCCTTTACCCCCTCTCTCCTCCTCTACTCCTCCCCCTCTCTCCTCCTCACCCCTGTCTCCTTTACCTCCTCTTTCCCCCTCTACTCCTCCTGTGACAGAAATGTTGGTCATATGTACAATGAACGTGTCTTAGGAGAAGTTTACAGTTGGTTAAGAAGCTTGATGCAGTGAATGTTAATTTAACTCAATTTGGTAGAGAAGTATATAACGCAGTGTTTATGGATGTTCGCTGTCACTCCTGTAGCTTTTGGGTAGCATGTCCTTCGTAATGACTGATCACAAAGTGCTTTGTTTAATCTCATGTAATTGTACAAGCTAAATAAATCGTATTGAAACCGCCATTCAAATCTACACACACTCCCCCTCTCTCCTTCAAACCTCTGCCTTTCTCCCATCCTGTTTGGGCATGCATGCACCCTTACAGAAGAAAGTTCCAGTAATGAGACTCCAAACAGGATCAACTGGTCCAAAGAGAAGTGTGTGTGCGTGTATGTATGTGGGTGTGACATATTCAAGTATGTACATGAAGAGAGCAGTAAAAGGAGTCTTCAAGTTTGGGATCAGATGAGTACAAGGCAGCACTCCAGGTGATCAGACTGTCAGCATTACTGTCAGACACACACAGAACCAGATGGAGCACAGAGAGGAGGCTGATGGTGAAACCAGAGTATTATAAAGGTCAGTAGAAGGTGTTTATTCACATGTTGGAGAGTGAAGGATTTACTGTCAGTTCAGGATAGGTTATGATTAAGTTAATCAGCATCTGTATTCCTGGTCTGATGTCTTACCCTTTCAAATACTGGACATGTGTTTGTTTAACAGAATAGATCCTAGGCTACAATATAACATGATTTCATGTCTGTTAAACATGTCTATTGTGTCTGTAAATGTTATCATAGGCTATTGTGTGTTGGCAACAATGTCAGTCAGTGGTTAAGGACCTCCTACCTGTGGTGATCAACAGGAAGAGGATGTGCTGTGTTATCAGTTATCAGTGTCCAGGGAGGAGACAGACTAGGCTGTATGACAACAACACTGTGTCATTAAGGGTTTAAATAAAATTATATTTGGATTAGACTACTTTAGACTACTTTGGTCCTCTATAGACTGGGGAGCTAGTGCTAACAGCTAGTGATTGTGGGTCAAAGAAATGGCTAGCCTATGTCAACCTATGATGACATAAACCTTCATTCAATACACCATCTAGTATAAACCTGTTCCATGTGTTCCTCTCTGCATTGGTGAATGTTTCATTTGCACTGTGCAAGAGTATCCTGAGCATGAGAAAGACCCTGATCAGAGACAGGGCAGAGAGAGGAGGGTTCTGGCAGGGCAAGTGATCAGAGACAGGGCAGAGAGAGGAGGGTTCTGGCAGGGCAGGTGATCAGAGACAGGGCAGAGAGAGGAGGGTTCTGGCAGGGCAGGTGATCAGAGACAGGGCAGAGAGAGGAGGGTTCTGGCAGGGCAGGTGATCAGAGACAGGGCAGAGAGAGGAGGGCTCTGGCAGGGCAGGTGATGTAGGCTGCAGGTGAGGGAGGACAAGCATCCAGAGTTACAGTACAGAACACAGTACAGTGATGATCATGTGACAGGGTGACAAGTCATGTTTCTGGAATGATTAGGGGGGATTGTACATTAGACTGGCAGAAGTTTTTAAATAATTTGTTCAGATCAGGTCGTATTTACCCATCATCCTTATAAGTCATGAGACTCACAACTCCACCCAACACCCATCATTCCTACAGGGAGCGTCAAGTGAAACTACATTTCTTCATACATGACATGGTTTCTACAGAGTCCTGTAGCAGCACAGGACTGGAATGTAGAAAAGGGTCAAACCAGATTGATGAAAATCAAACTAAACTTTACAGTGGAGATAGAGAGGGGGGAGGGTGCTGATTGACAGGAACATGAAATTGTCTTGAAGAATTATTGATAAATACAAAATGTAATTATGATTAATGTGGCAGAGAAAACAGAAATTTCTGCGTTTCATTTTGAGTACCTCCAGACGGAAGATTGAACTAGCTAGCACTGGCAGTGCAGGGTTCAGTTTATCTTAGAAACAGGTTTGTTTCAGAGGTCCTAACAGGTAAGGTTTAGTTTATAGCACTGGCAGCATAGGGTTAAGTTTAGCTTAGTGTGTTTTTGTTGCTCCATTCTACTTGTCTTTGTACACTGCTGAATAATTCATTGGTGTGAAGTGTCATGAGTTGCATGATTATATTCATAAGGGACAGGTCATGTTTCTGGACATAATAGGTGTCATAGTCCATATGACTGTGTTTACATCGACATATATCTTACCTAGAAATACACCCATAGCAAAGTTACTATTTCAAATCCCAAAGTAACCAAGTATCCAGAACATCATGGGATCCATAACTGCTGGTGCTGCCTGGGCTAAACTACAGGTGTTTCCTCATTCATTACATTTACATTTGGTCATTTAGCAGACGCTCTTATCCAGAGCGACTTACAGTAAGTACAGGGACCTTCCCCCCTGAGGCAAGTAGGGTGAAGTGCCTAGCCCCAAGGACACAACGTCATTTGGCATGGAACAATCGAACCGGCAACCTTATGATTACTAGCCCAATTCCCTAACCTCTCCTCTCAGCCCCCTGACTCCCTACATTACATAGTTTACACAGAACACGAAGGTTGGCAACACAGAAGATGTAATTTAGTTATCACTTTTACTAAGTTTACTGTCAGAGAGGAGAGAAGGTTAGGAACAGTACTTTTCTGTTATACCACAAAAATGTCAATTACAAACTAAATGTTCTTATACATGAAAGGGTTTCAACAGTAGAAGTACAAGAATGGAATGTGTGGAGAGAGAGAGAGAGAGAGAGAGAGAGGTGGTAGTCCCTATGTGCCCCACTGCAATGTTCTGTCTGAAATGAACAGAGAGAGAGAATGACCTGCCTGTATGGTTCAACCAGGATCATCAACAGAGAGAGAGAGAATGACCTGTCTGTATGGTTCAGTCAGGATCATCAACAGAGAGAGAGAGAATGACCTGTCTGTATGGTACAATCAGGATCATGTCTTAGGAGGTCTAGGATGCTAGACTGACATAAATGCCATGAGGGACAAACCAGCACCTTGGGAAGTGTAGATTTGATCAATGTAGCTTAATGAAGGAAAGCATGATGATATATCCCATTATATTAATAACTCCTCTCCTTTATACACAGACTTCATCATGCATGTAGACCTCTCCTATATACACAGAGTGCATCATGTAGACCTCTCCTATATACACAGACTGCATCATGTAGACCTCTCCTATATACACAGACTGCATCATGTAGACCTCTCCTATATACGCAGACTGCATCATGTAGACCTCTCCTGTATACAGAGACTGCATCATGTAGACCTCTCCTATATACACAGACTATCATGTAGACCTCTCCTATATACACAGACTGCATCATGTAGACCTCTCCTATATACACAGACTGCATCATGTAGACCTCTCCTATATACGCAGACTGCATCATGTAGACCTCTCCTGTATACAGAGACTGCATCATGTAGACCTCTCCTATATACACAGACTATCATGTAGACCTCTCCTATATACACAGACTGCATTGTGTAGTCCTCTCCTATATATACAGACTGCATCATGTAGACCTCTCCTATATACACAGACTGCATCATGTAGACCTCTCCCATATAAACAGACTGCATCATGTAGACCTCCTATATACACAGACTGCATCTTGTAGACCTCTCCTATATACACAGACTGCATCATGTAGACCTCTCCTATATACACAGACTGCATCTTGTAGACCTCTCCTACACACACACCACACAGTGGTGTACTACATTCACCTCCACTCACACTTACATACAGTATATTTACATATACAGTAGCTACACTGATACAAACACATTCACACACATACACAGTGTACATTCTCTATCCTTTTCTGCATCTCTCTCTCCTTCCCGTCAAGATTCAGGTTAAGAAAAAAAAAGGATCTCAAGTGCGAGTCACAACACGCCTCATCAAATAAGGATCAAATCCTCCCCCTCTCTCCTCCTCTCCTCCTCCCCCTCTCTCCTCCTCACCCCCCGTCTCCCTTACCTCCTCTCTCCTCCTCTCCTCCTCCCCCTCTCTCCTCCTCACCCCCTGTCTCCTTTACCTCCTCTTTCCTCCTCTACTCCTCCCCCTCTCTCCTCCTCTACTCCTCCTCCTCTCTCCTCCTCACCCCCTGTCTCTTTTACATCCTCTCTCCTCCTCTACTCCTCCCCCTCTCTTCTTCAAACCTCTGCCTTTCTCCCATCATGTTTGGGCATGCACGCACCCTTACATAAGAAAGTTCCAGTAATGAGACTCCAAACAGGATCAACCAGGTGTGAGGGTTTATGTTTGGACTTGAATTATACAGAATGTTCAATGAACAGTAACAATCACAACAGCAGTAAGAGCAGTCTTTAATGTTGGGATCACAGGCTGCACAGAGAAAGGAGGCGTGACAGTGAGGGAGGACAAACATCCAGAGTTACAGTACAGAACGCCGTACAGTGATAATCATGTGACAGGGTGACAAGTCATGTTTCTGGAATTATTAGGGGTGATTGTACATCAGACTGGCAAAGGTTTTTAAATAATTTTGTTTAGATCAGGTCGTATTTACACATCATCCTTATAAGTAATGAGACCCACAACTCCACCACAAACACCCAACATGCCATAACCAGGATCAAATCCTCCCCCTCTTCTCCTCACCCCCTGTTTCCTTTAACCCCTCTCTCCTCCTCTACTCCTCACCCTCTCTCCTCCTCTACTCCTCACCCTCTCTCCTCCTCTACTCCTCCCCCTCTCTCCTCCTCACCCCCTGTCTCCTTTACCTCCTCTCTCCTCCTGTACTCCTCCTCCTCTCTCCTCCTCCCCCCCTCTCTCCTTTACCTCCTCTCTCCTCCTCTACTCCTCCCCCTCTCTCCTCTACTCCTCCTCCTCTCTCCTCCTCACCCCCTGTCTCTCTTACCCCCTCTCTCCTCTTCCTCCTCTCTCCTCCTCTACTCCTCCTCCTCTCTCCTCCCCACCCCCTGTCTCCCTTACCCCCTCTCTCCTCCTCTACTCCTCCCCCTCTCTCCTCCTCACCCCCTGTCTCCTTTACCTGTGTGTCCAGCGACACAGTTACTTTCCTGCCACCAGACTGTAGCAGAATATGTAGCAGGCATCTTGTAAGTAATTTCTACATACCATTTACAAAATGTTAAGGCACTTACCAGCCTGGAAAATGTTTTTATATTTTATCTTGACTTGTTGCCAGGATCTTTTTTATCCAGTCATGTTTGTTCTGTATGAACATAATTGTAGAAATACATTTAGAATCAGACACCGCTTATAGAGATTTGTGTATGGTTGTAAAACATATTCTTACATTGTGAATAAGGGTTTGAAATTAGGCCTAGTCTTTAGGGGACATTTCCCATTAATTCCTTCTGCTCACTTTTAAGGCAAAGTGGGATAAATAATAATACATTTTATTTACATATGCTTTACATGGTAGGCTACTCAAAGACACTTTACAGTAAAACCAGCACATTTAGCACATAAACACAGATACAGCAATACAACCAATACATAAAACAAGCATATTAAAAGCAATTACAGAGTACAACTTTCTTAGTAAGTAGATATTTTTCAATCATTACGCTTTCAGTCGGTCCGCGATTGTCTGCCAGGCTTTTCTCTCTGTCTAATAACAGCAGCCGTATTTCCTTGTTTACATTTTATATGCTTCACTATGCTTCAATTTCCGTAATTAGTTGCTGCTTATATCGGGTAAAAAATATGCTGCACGCGTCTTCTCCATTTCTGCATCAGTCAATCTGTGATCAATACCATGGTCTATTTAAGAAATCCGTGAAGGTGCACTTATCCCAACTATGTACATCTGGATTGACATAGCTTCACCTTCTCATCCTGGTTTGGCAAACGTGCAACCGAATAAGCCGCGATGAGCGGATCACACCAAGTCCAGCTGCGCTTTTTCAGTTATCCTGGATTTCTTTATTCTACTTTTGTGCAACAGCCCCCTGGAATGGTGTGGAAGTACATTGTGCGGGTTTATGTAAGTAACCTAATACTCAAATAATACGTGTGTCAAAGTGGGACATTCATGGGAGCTGTTGACAATTGACTGATTCCTAATGTACATTAACAGTAACATGTAGTGTTATTTAGTTATGTTTTACACTTGATTTAATTGCTTTGATTAGTGTGTTTTGTATTGAGTTGTGTTTGGGCACATATTTTGCCGTGTAGAGTTTATTTAGTTGAATTAGACTAGGGATCAGCGAAATGGACAACACCTGAGTAATTGGACCACACCCCCAGCTCAGGATGGTTTTTAAGGGCGGATTTGGGACAGAGGAGGGAGGTGGAAAACAGCAGCAGGTTACGGACGGACGAGAAACGGACGGACGACACGAAGCTTGAAACGTAGGTCTTAGAGAGAGAGAGAGAGCGCTTAGTTTTGGTTGCAGTTTATTTCACCTTTTTCTTTTAACCATTGACCTGTACCTAGGGTGACCAGACGTCCTCTTTTACCTGTCCTCTTTTTGAGACCTAAAAAATGCGTTAATTTTGCGTTGGTGGATATTTGGGTTTCTCTGGGTCCTTCACAAACTAGTTTTTAAACCCTTACAAGTTTTGGAAAGGGTATCTCCCTCACGTTTCACCTTCTTGCGTGAGCTCTGATTGTCATTGGTCGACCACCCTCTCAGTGAGCACTGAACACCTTGCCGCTTCCACTAGTAGCATTGTTTACAACAGCACATGACATCTGCATGTGTAAAAGATGTCTAAACTTTGTTGCGGGGGGAGGGGGCAGGGTCATCTGTATGCTATACACAGTGGTTCTCAATCCTGGTCCACGGGACCCCCTGCCCTGCATGTTTTGATATTTCCCGACTCCAACACACCTGATTCAAATAAATGGGCCTGATAACGACCCATTTATTTGAATCAGGTGTGTTTGACAGTTTGGTGTGGTGGAACCAGTACTTGAGGTGTGGTGGTGAGGCCTCTACTTTCCCCTTCTGACATAGTTGTGACGGACGTTGGTTGGTATAAATCTGCTCCTCTGTCCTCCTACAGACTTACTTGTCAGTTAGTCACTGAGTGAGCCATGCCTCTCTGTATTGCAACACTCCTCTTTGCCCTGCACTGTGTGTTGCTGACTTCATGTGTGGGTAAGTTTGTGTGACTGTTACTCAATCCTGTGCATGTTTTCCATCTTTCCCAGCTCTGTCTGACAACCCCCACCAACCCAAGTGTTTGTTTGTTTGTTTGTCATGCAGCATTTAGATGTACACATCTCTCTGGTGCCCTGGTGCAGATTGATGTAGGTGTTGGACAAGTGATGGGGGTCAACAAAGACGACAGCATCTTCACAAGGTATGGATCGTCATGGACACAGTTGCCAGGCAAACTGAAGCATGTCACCGTAGGACCTGCAGGAGTCTGGGGAGCCAACAGAGAGAATCACATCTTTAAACTAGTTGGGACCGACTGGCTGAATGTACCTGGTAAGAATAACTACACCAATAATAATATATGGAATTGTGGGCCCCCAATAGACAAGTTTTGCTTGTAGTCATTTTTAGACAGATTAAAGTGCAATATGTCTACAACCTCAGTGTGTGGTTGTATGATTTCATAGGAATGTGCTGGTATGATTTAACAGGCATGTTTATATTTTTTAAAGAATGTGTGTCTTTATCATGATATCAACCCATGTGGAGTAAGATTGTGAATTTCATATGTTAATTTTGATATAGTACATACAATAACGGTGTGTTAACATACAGAATTATGGCCCCTTTCATATAAGGCAGGGGTGTCCAATCCTGGTCCTCGAGGGCCATGTTTCCCTGATCCAACACACCTGATTCAAATGAATGGTCATTACCTGGCTTCCACAGAGCTTGATAACGACCCCTTCATTTGAATCAGGTGTGCTGGATCAGGGAAACATCTAAAACATGCAGGACAGTGGCCCTCGAGGACCAGGATTGGACACCCCTGATATAAGGTAACATAAAATAATCTTGTTTTATCTATGACCTACCTGGATGTTGAAGGACCTTTTCTGTGTGAAGTGTGCTGTATGTGCAAGCTCTTTCCCACAGATGTGTTGTACATGAATAGTGTCATTCTTATAGGTTTTTTACAGACCTTTTCCAGATGGGATCTTGAGAAACCATAAGTTCATGTTCTTGTTTTGGATCAGGTCTCTTGAAGCAGATTGATGCTGGTGGAGACCAGTTTGTGGCAGGAGCCAATCATGTCGATGCCCCCTTCTGTCTTCCAAAGGAGAACACAGTTGGCTACAGTGGAAGTAATAGTGCTTTGAACTGGCGCCAAATTCCTGGCAGCCTGAAGTACTACAGCTGTGGTCCTTATAGCTGCTGGGGTGTTAACAGTGGTGATCAAATCTTTGTGAGGAAGGTAAGGCTGGGCTGTGCTGGGCTCTGCTGTCTGTGGAATAATGACTATCATCAATAAATGAATAGATTTAGCTTATCAGCCTTTGTTGGGTCCTCTAGGGGGTGAACTCCTTTAATTGTGAGGGGGACGGTACCTGGCAGAAGGTTCCAGGAAGCCTGTCTATGATCGAGGTGGGAAGTGACGGATCTGTCTATGGAGTGAATTCTGCAGGAGGCGTGTTCCGCAGGTTTTGTCTTCACAAGCTCCTTCTGTATTTTTTCATAAAAGTGATACATTTTACTCTCAACTGTAAATGATTCCTTCATGAATAGAAGTGAAATGTCTCCATTGCAGGGATTCCACGTCTGCCTGTCAACCTGAAGGTACCGGCTGGACCCACCTTCCTCTCTACAGCGGACAGGTGAAACATGTGTCCTATGATCTGGGCCATCTCTGGCTCATCCTGAACAATGATGCCATCTACGACTGCACTGAGCTCTGAGCACTGCTCTAACACAGAGGCAGCCCTGCTGGAAAAACCCTGCAGCTTGAAGACTTAATCATTACGCACCTTTTATTTTTTGATCTTCCAACGCATCCTTAACTAGAACAGTCATAATCATGCTGTGCTTCTGTTCCATTATCCGGTTCCAGTTTGGTTCATATGGATAAACACACCTATTGTGCAGAAATGTAAACGACAGTTTCCAGAGACTTCAAATATCCTGAAGTGATCCTGTTACTACATGAGGGTATATTTGGTTATACTTTCCAGAACTGTTAGTTTTTAAAATGACCATAATGATTAATATCTTTCTTGTGGCTTTGGTGATCATTAAAGCTTATTGTACTCAAAATTACATTCAACTGCTTGCGTCATGCTTCATAATACATCTCCATTACGCAGTTCTCCAGATCTACTCGATTAGTGACACAAAAAGATGGCAATCTCTGTTCCATGCCAGAGTCCTGAAACATCAGTATCAAACACTAGCTAATGTTAGCCATCAACAAAACTAGCCAGGAAACTGTACTAGTGTCAATCATTATTCAGTCATTTCACAAAGGGCATGTGGGCCTGTTTTCTGAAGCATTTTAAACTGCTGGACAGAATGGAATAATAATTTATTTGAACTTGTTACATAGTTAAACTTTGAGCTCAATAATATTGTATGGCATATTTTATTATGCAGCATACAGATACAATTCTATCAGATTTTTCAAAGATGACTTTGCAGTATTACACAAGCGCACATTCTCATTGTCGGGATCATGTCAACGTTAGGCGTATTTACAAAAAGGTCACACATTTACACACGCACACAAACATTCAAGCCATGCATGACACATACACAATACACATGTTACGCCCTCACCTCTAGACAGGCCTGTGTCCTCACCTCACCTTGGAGAAGTGGTAGAATGAGGTGCTCATAACACCAAGATGATGGCCTTGATAGCTGGGGAATTCACACATACTCAAATAGATGGATATCTCTACTGCACTATGAGTCTTTGTGGATTAAAGTGTGAACAAATTGAAAAACGGAATGAATAAATAATATTTTTACATAAACAAATGAATAAATACATATACTGTGTACACACACACATAACTGCCTGATGATCTCTCTGCAGTCTGTTCATGTCTTGCTCATAGGGGTGTGCAAAAGGAAAACAAATAAATCAAATGTATTTGTATAGCCCTTTTTACACGCAAGCATATCACAGAGGGCTTCAAATACGCCCATAGAACTGTCCCTCAACCAACCTAAACCCTCAAGGAAACTGATGATGAGAGAGAGAGAGAGAGAGAGAGAGAGGAGGCTGTTCACTGTTGACTGATCCTGTCTCTCTTAGCGCTGGGCAAGGAAACATAATAGATCCAATGCTGGTCTCATGTCGATGCAGGCCTGACCTAGTGTCCATACAGGTTCTGACTTTGATCTGCCATACATGTGGCGTTATTAGAAGGTGTGTATGTGTAGGGTCATATGGTTTGGGCAGACATTGCACCTGACTACTCACCTGATCATGATAATCAGCAGAGTCCAACCTAAACATTAACACATGAAAAAATAGCTGAAAATACTTTTATTCAAGAGTTTTATTACAATGTCAATAACTGAACTTCATCTTCAGCCCACCTACACCCAGTAAGGGTTCAGTGTTGCTTTAAAGTTCAAATAAAAACAATCTTACTTTGGGACATGCAGACAAAAAGAAAGCCTTCATGCCCTCTCACATATCCTCGCTCTTCCTCCTGCCATTACGGGAAAAGATTCTCTAGTGACTCGTTCAACAGAGTCCACTCTGAGTGTTCAGTTGCTGCAGTTAAAATGCAGAAAACATGTATCTATTACTGAAAAACCTTCTAAAATAACAGTCCACTGAGGAGTGAGGGTTCAGGGGTGCTGCAGTAAAAAGCAGAAAAACGAAGGAAAAATATCTCTCTTACTAAGAAACTTGCTTAAATGGCAGCCATGTAAATGTAATGATAGTTCAAATATTACTTAAATGCCCTTACTTCAAACATGATTAAAATGCCTATTTTGTTCGTAGTTGTTCAACATAAAATAAACAGTAGTGTCTCACAGTCACATTTCCTCCACATAAAGCAATAGAGCTCAGTCAGAAGTGTGTGTGTGTACATGTGTGTGTGGTTAGAACATGGAAGCATGAAATAAAGCTGGTGTGATTTGTGCTGTCACATCCTAATTCGATTCACCGGTGCTAACCTGTCCCCCCCCCCCCCCCCCCCCCCCCCGCTCCAGGAGCTCCCTATCAGCTGAATGTTTCCCTCTGTATTTAACCTCTCTCTCTCCCTGTTCTGGTTGCCAGTTCATCTCGTGTGTCTCCCGAGTTGTCCCAGCCGGGTTCTCTCAGTGTTACCCAGTAGTAGGCTATTTAGATTACCTGTGTACTAAACCTTGCCTGTCCATCACCTGAGTCAGCCTGTCAATTTGGACTAGTGAACAAGTGTTACCCATCTACCTGCCCCTGCTGTCAACATTTGGGTCTTGCCCTGAGCCGTGACAGTATGCACCTTCCTGCCACAGTAAATTCCGTGTCCTTAAATGGCAATAAAAACTCATTCTGATTCTGATTCTAATGAGCGGAATGAGGCGCGGGGCAGAGAGCGTTGTGAGAGCGCACAGACTTGCTGTGGAAGCCGGTGAGGTGAGCGCTCTGTCTCTTCCTGGTACAGAAGACACTTCCCCGATATGTTTCTCTCTAAACGAAAACCGTTTCTGACACCATAGACACAATTCAGTCAAGACACTTGCTTAATTATTTGACAATTTGTTGATGACCACAGACATGGAAACAGCTTTGACTTTAGCGGAGTAGAGGGGAGGCACTCCCTGTCTCTAAACAATATGATGCAGGAAGCAAAACACAGGAACATGAGATAGGCAGTAGACGAGGTGACATCACAGGCAGCTATAACCAATCCAAAGGGCTTATGTCAATCCATACGCCTTCCAGCTCACAACCATTTCGAGTCTCCGCCAGAAAGTGCCAGACGCACTGTGTTCACACAGCGAATAGGCCTACTTCGTTATTCAGGGTCAATCCAGGATCCGAAGAGGACAGCGCAAAGGTCGTGAACGCGTCCTGGACAATGATATGCACTGCCTATGGGGTTTGATAAAGCAGGCAAAGAGTCTGCGTCTTGAGATGAAAGTGCGAGTACTTTGCGCATAAAGTTTACAGAACAACGGTCAAACGCCACTCGGCCATCGAAAACAAAACTAAGAATAACGGTGCGTGTCCACTGCAGCGGCGCGGAGCCGCTATGAAACACCCGGTTTCATAGAAAATGGATCAGAAGCCGCCGCTCCGCGCCGCTGTAGTGGACACGCACTGTAGACTCCACAACGAAGTCAGAGACAGCTCAGCTTATATGGCCATGCTAATGAGTTAAACACAATATAGGTGCGTCTTGTGATGCATCGGCCCTCAGACGCCGTGCGGTCCGTGACATGGGCTTCATCATTTTGTAAAAGACGACCTCTCCCAGCTGTAAACCTGTTGTTTATCAAATAATTCCTCACACATATCAACACAAAAGGCTTTCCTAAGCGAACTTTCAGAGGTCCTCTCTCCTCGGGGTTTGGAGACTGAATGAGTCAGATGTCATGTAGTACAAAGATGGTAGCGCTCCGAAATTGTTCAGACAGCACGGGGGAGATGGGGATGGCTGCAGGCAGCAGCTCAATGGTAGCCTACAACATGGAGTAAGTGAAGTTGTATCCTTGTGGCATTTTAATAAGCAGCAATTCAGTGAAGGATCCCCTCCTTCAGAGACGGTCGGTGAAAGAGGGGGCCAGAACACAGGGTAAAGGTCCATCCACCATTTCCACAACAATTTTGCACTACGCTGCCCGATTTCATATTTTTTTATATTTTTTATCTATATTTTATATTTATATATATTTGATATCTCACATTGTTTGACTCTTTAGTACATTGTTTAGCTCTTTAGAATATTATTTAGCTGTTTAGTAATATAGGGGTAGCCTATATCAGACATATTTGTATTAAACTGTTTAGTTAAAAGATGCATCTGTTTTCAGTCTCTTCCTATCATTAGCTCACTCCTTGTTACCAGGTGGATCTGGGGAGGTTAGGAAGTGACGTAACTTTCTAGCGGAAAGTTGGGTTCGCGATTCCCGGACGGTGCACGGTAAATGACAGTGCGTGGTGGTGTCCAAGGAATCTAACTGAGAAGATGTTTGGATTTGTGTGTGGTCGTGTTCAAAGTCGAACTATTGAAGTGCCACTACCATATTTTTTGACCTGTATTTTGTTTGGGTTTATTTTCTTTTGGTTATAGCTTGTATCGCAGGTTAGAGGCTAGAGGGCATACATACTGTGTACTGTAATAAAGAAAATAACACTGCAAGCAAAGCAGTGTAGCATTTGTAGTTTTTATTTTAGAAGTACTAACTATAAATATACCAACCCACACATTGTTTCCGAAACACAATCACAGTTGAAACAACACAGCCTCAGAACATGATGTCCCAAAACTCTTTCCCCCAGGTGATAAGAACTCAGGCAGAAATTCTTTCCAGGTCAGGAATTCATTAAACTCAAACTCTACAAGTGGTCATCGGAAATGTCTGTGGCTCTCTCTGCCTCTCTCTCTCTTTTTCTCACCCTTTCTCATAGCTCTGTTCTTTGGATGACAATAATGTCCTATTCTCAAGAGTGAATTTTGTTAGCAGATCACGTTTTGTAAAGATTCCAAAAAAGGTCAAATGGTTCTGGTTCATTTTCTGTGCTGTGTGTGCATGTGCGTGTGTGTGTGTGCAATCCAATATACTGCAAACCGGATCAACTGCTTCAAAAATACAAGTTATCAAACAGAGTGGCTCACACACCATAAATCAATATCTGGCACGAAGGAACCAGCACAGTTTGTGACTGCGTGTGTCTCTGTGTGTGTTAGGTAAACATGTGTGAGCAGAGGCAAGCAAGACCACTTGGAATAAAGAAGAACGGTGGTGGGTTTCAATCTAATCATTACAAAAGAAGGCTCTTTTTAAATTGGGGAATAATAACAACTATTCTGAACTAACTCAAGTAGCATTCTTAAAATACGTAGTTTGGTCATGTGTATTTAAAAGTTTTTGAAAAGCTCATGTTTAAGGTAACTTTTACACTGATGTAAAGTGGTTTTGTACAATGACTCTAACACATGCTAATCAGCCTCTCTGTATGGCAGCAGTCCTGACATGGTGATGTCACAACCTTGTACACAAACAGCTTAAACGATTACAAAGGAGATATAAACGAAGTTCCAGTGGTTTTTATTGGAATATTCAAAAAAATTGGTTACACTTTCTGAAGAAGAGGGAAGTAACTACAGTTGTTGCCGTAGTGACAGGTTCTCTTTCTCTGCCAGCCAGTTGACTAAGCAGGTGGCGCTCTCTACTGGTGAATATCCTTCACGCAGCCAAAGCAGAAAGCCCTGGAGAGAGCTGTAGTGATCCCCCGGAAGAAAGCTTTGAAAGACTTTTTCTTCTTCTTCTTCTCCTTTCTTCCAGCAATGGAGGACTCACCAAGGTCTGGACCTGGACAGGAAACACCATCACACAACAGGGTATGACATCACACAGAACTTCAGCAGTGTGACCTTTCACTTAAAAATAGTGTGTGTGTGTGTGTGCATATCTGTATGCTTGTGTGTGTGTGTGAGTGTTTGTGTGCAAGTCTGTGTGTGTGAAATGGTGGGAGAGCCAACTATAGTGGGAAAGCCTAAATGAGCAAATATGCAGTCAGGATC
This sequence comes from Hypomesus transpacificus, assembly GCF_021917145.1. NCBI lineage: Eukaryota > Metazoa > Chordata > Actinopteri > Osmeriformes > Osmeridae > Hypomesus > Hypomesus transpacificus. The sequence continues at coordinate 15,332,153 of NC_061068.1, read as the reverse complement.
TCACGTTCAGCGCTAAGGGGAGAAACTTTGTTTGTCTTGAATATTATGCTTGTCTTTCTTCCCTTGGCAGCCACATTCTGTCCATCCTTAAAGAAAGTCTTCTCTTTCTTCTGGGAAGTGAGAGCAAAGACACACAGATTCATTGAGATTGTCACATGTCGTCCTTTCTCATCGCTGACTCAGCTCAGGTCAGTTCTACCTAGTGCTAGTGTGTGGTGTTGTTTTCAGCTTACCAGTGTGAAACATCTCCAGAGATCTCCTTTGCTCTCACTTCCCAGAAGAAAGAGAAGTCTGCTGGCCTTTTCCAAGCCAGCAGACTCCATCTCAAGTCTTTCATCCAAGCTTCTGTTGCATGTGAAGGGGCTGGAACTTCCACCGGCCTTTTCCAAGCCAGCAGAGTCCTCTGCGCTCTCCTTCTCCTCACAACCTGTTTCCAAATCAGGGGTCTCACCCGACACGGCAGAGGGGCGCCAAAACTCGGCGTGACGGCAGATCACCGTGGCGACGTTCTCGGCCATGCAGACGATGCCTGGCCCTCCCTGGAGGGCAGAGTGGACCTGGGCCCTGTTGCTATCGGAACAGAGCATCAGCTCAGCGTAGGTCGCATCAAACATGGCGTCTAGGGCGTCGGCGCCACCGAAGAGTGGGTTCTGGGGTTCGTGCTCCAGGACGAGGCCGATCCCGGCCTGGTTCCAGAGAAACCAGCTCACGTCTTGGAAGAGGACAGACTCTATCTCCGAATTGGTGGGGGTGAAGCAGGAACGAAGGGGCCCCTGGAGGGCCAGGCGTCCCACCAGCCTGTGCAGCAGGTCATGCAGGGTCTGGTGGTGCAGGGCGCTGGGCCGGGGGGGCATCAGGACCTTCTCCTGGATCAGAACCTCCCCGGGCTGGAGGGAGGGGGTCTCAGAGGGGCTCACGGGTAGGGAGGGATGATCCTGGACCTCCTCAGGGACGCCTGCAGCTCCAATATCTTCATCCTTCTCTTCTTCCTCGATCAATGCACCCTTGGCAATTGTCTGGCAATCTGACCCTTCTTCCTCTTCGTGGAAATCATCAGGGTAGTCAGCGTTTTCGTTTTCATCCATCTCAGGCTGTCCTACTTGCTGGCTGGTGAGACCTGACTCTGGATCGAGACTTCCGGTTGTCACTTCCTGGTCTTCAGAGGAGGAGCTGGCTAGGTTACAGACCCTGGCCATGGCTTCAACATCAAGGCCTGGCACAAGAAAACTCACTTTTAACTACACTATTACTATTATAGCGATTAACCTTACTTTTCTCATATCATATTTTGTCTGTTAACTACAATACTATTATTATAGTTATTTACTTGAACTACACTGTCATTCAGCAGATCTCAATACTTACAAATCTTTCTTACAATCGCATGTCTTACAAAAGCATAGTTACCATTTTTTTATATCCAAAGGTAAAAAAATGTCTCTACCTTTGCGGACAACAACCATGTTTTCTTGTGGGTCGTTGCATGTCTTGTAGAGGTCACTTCCCGCCTGGGTAGTCAACACCTCACAAATGGCCTCCAGCGCGCGCCTCTGATCCTGGCTGCAGGAGGGCTTCAACCTGCTCTGTGATCTCCTACTACCCTCAACCCCACGCCTGGGGCCCGGCGTCATCCCTCGGGACCAGTCCAGGGAGGGACAGTCACTGCTGTCACTGCTGCTGTCACTGCTGCTGTCACTGCTGCTGTCACTGCTTCTGTCACTGCCGTCCGAGGACGCATCACTGCAGGATGCCCGGTGGTCGTCCGTGAGGTCTTCTTCACCCAGAAGGTTCCCCATCAGGCTCTTGAAGGCCGTCTGGAAAAAATTGTACAGCAGAGGGGTGAACAGCTCCTGGTCCAGACGTTCCTTGTCCTCCAGGTTCTGGAAGTTGGGCTCGAAGCGGCAATGGGGTGTCGAGGAGAGTCGTCCCATCCGGGTGTCCAGGAGAAGCTGATAAATGCAGTTAATCAACTGCTCGGAGAAGTGTTGGATCCTCCCCTGGAACATCCTGGTGCACATGCTGTGGGATGCCAGCAGGCGGTCCAGGTCGTACTCCTCCTGGTCGAACAATTTGACGGAGGAGCCTCCATCGCGTTTGTCGTCGTCGTCAGGGGAAGATCTGGAGGCCAAGTGGGCCATCCGCATGATGATGTCCAGCATGTTTTCAGAGGTGAGGCTGAGGTCTTGGCAGCTGGCAGCACTGCTAGCCTCGCTCCAGGCGCTAGTGCTCCTGGAGGAGGGAGGGGTGGTCTCCTCCTTCTTCTGAGGATCCTCCTCCTCCTGCTCCTCCTTGCTAGCAGAGCTGCACTCCACTGATCGCTCCTGCCGGGTGTCAAGAGGGAGGCATTCCTGATTCCTGCTGCTCCTCCCACTGTTGCTGCTGGCTTCCAGGCTCCTCCTCCTCCTCAGGGCATCCAGCTCCACGGCAACGTCTCCTAGCAGGCTCTGGCTAACACACTCCACCACCATGGTGAAGGTCTTACTTCCAGGCTGCAGGAAGTCAGCCACCTCCACTTGCCCAATCAGCTGCTGGGCTGCGTGGAAGTTCTTCAGGACGTTGTGGATTATGTTGCAGGCCGTGGCCACACTCTGGACCAGGGAGGCCTCGTAGGCCTCTTGGGGCTGGTCCAGGGAAGAGCCTCCTTCTGTGGGCTCCATCTCCTGGAGGAAACCCCCCACCATCCTCACCAGCTCCAGCTTCTCCTCCGTGGGGACCACGCCCGGGCTCTGGAACAGGGCGTGGCGGGCCAGGATTCCAGAGAGGCTCTCCTTCAGGGAGCAGAGGGTCGGTGATGTCACGCGGCTGGGCGGAGCCATCGCCTTCTCCATCTCTTCTGCCTCCGCCAAACTGCCAGTGAGGAAGGAGGCCATCTCCATCCTCTCCCTTGTGTCGGCAGACGACGGGGGCCACGGGGACATCAGCTCATTGATGGCGTCGGTGTGACTGTTGGCGAGGACCTGAATCTTCTCCTTGGCGTCCTGCCAGGCGTTGTTTATCAGGTCCTGGGAGATGCTGGTCACATGGCAGTCCGACAGCAAGCAGCCGGGGTGGTGGAGTGCAAACTTCTCCAGTACCTCTCCCATGACAGACTCGTAGAGCTCCTCCACACAGGCTGACAGCTTGTCCTCTGCATCGTGCTCTTGTTTATCCATCACCGCCTGCACCTTCAACAGAATCTCTGCCACGGTGAGGGATGCCGTGGCGAGGACGTCCTCCTCCGTGGGCCTATCAGAGTCCAACATCGGAGGCCTGCCACCCAGCAGCCTGCTCTGGGGCCTGGATCCCTGCCCTCCTATCAGCAGAGGGTGGAACCTCTCTGAGATCATTCTCAGAACACCCTGGGGGACGTAGGGGTGGGCAGAGCCCAGAAAAGAGGCCTGGTCCTGGGGAGAATCAGCAGGGTTGAAACATACCATCCCAGTCAGAGAGCCAGTGACAGGCCTGGCTGGGGACAGTAGCCCTGCGGAAGAGGACCTGTCACTGTGGGAGTCACAGCTGCTGTAGGAGATGGCGGCGGACAGCGGGCGGCCATCTTGGTCTTTGCGGATGTGGAGGACCTGGTAAAGGGCCATGGCGGGCAGGACCACCTCGTTGGTCACCTTGAGAACCCACTCCATGACCTCCTTCGAGCGCTCCTGCAGCTCAGCTACGCTCTTGTTCTGGGAGGGAGGGAGGGAGGGAGGGAGGGAGGGAGGGAGGGAGGGAGGGAGGGAGGGAGGGAGGGAGGGAGGGAGGGAGGGAGGGAGGGAGGGAGGGAGGGAGAAAAATATGTGATGTGGCAATTCAGATATATTGGTGATTGTCAGACTGAGTAAAAGCAATTCACGTCAACATTTTATTTACCTTTCTCAACAGGACCCTGTTGATGATTTTCCAATGACTGTAACGAGAACAAGAACTGACGTTTGACATCACTTCACAGTACAATGACAAGTGACGACACATCGTAACATTATTCTGAACAGGACAATAGTCTAAAGGGGAGCGTTTGGAGGAGCACTCACGGATGTGACATCATGGCCTCCAACACAGAAAGCTCGTCCCCGGTCTCCTCCAATGACAGAAGACTGGGCGTGGTCTCCCGGGTCACGGGGTCATTCAAGGTCGAAGGTGGAGAAGAACCTGGAGACTGCGCCTCAGGTCGGCATGGGGACAGAGGTAGAGACGTAGGTGGAAACGGAGGTGGAGGTGGAGAGGAGTACGCACTCTCCCTTCCATCTGGTGTGGCTCTGCAGCCCAGGGGCCCGAGTGTTTCAGAGGCCGATGCTCTGATTGGTTCCACTGGGCGAGAGGAACTTTTGATTGCTGGAAGAACACCTAGAGGAAGAGCAGAGTCACAATGTGATTGGTGGATCCCTTCTCTTGACAGAAGGTGATCATTTAAATGTTGATACATGAATGAACAAAGACTCACAGTAGCTGGTCTGGGGGATGGGAAGCATCTTCGCACCACCAGTCACCTTAAGGCAAGAAACAGACTTAGCAAGGCACAGTAACAGAGCCAGTATCAGAGATATAGGAGAGGTGGAGGAAGATGGAGAGGAGGGGAGGAGCCTGGCTGGAGTCTGTAGTACCCAGGGAGGTGGATTGGGGCCTTCTACTCACCACCATGCCTAGTCCTGCCAGCTCGTCAGCCAGGGCTGAACGATAAGCAGCTCCAGCTTCTTCCACAACCCTCCAAGACTCTGGCAGGGGCCCCTTGTTGGCCCCTGTATCCTTCTCAGCTCCTGCAGCCTTCCTGGTAGCCTTGCGCTTGCGGCTGGGCTCTGGGCATCGAGGAAGCTTTGGCACCAAGTTCTGACACGATTATATTGTTATTATTATTGCACTTCCACATTAGCATATAGTATTTGAGATGATGCTGATATTAACTGATAAAATATAGACTCCCTTGGCTCCACTCACTGAAATACTGTCAGACTTATGCACTTCTGAACCTTTATTATCTACTGTTCTTATTAAATGCAAAACTATTTGTATGTTGCTTTTGATCAATGTGTCAGACATGAACAAAGTGTCAAATGTGTTGAGTCTCTCCAGGTATGTGTTCCCATAGATATATCTGTTTGTTCCTACCTGGAGGGGTTTGTGAACTTCTGAGAACAGCAGCTTCCTGTCTGATGACAGCAGCTTCCTGTCTGATAACAGCAGGGAAGGAAGCTTCAGCCCCAGCTCTTGCCAACAGGGGGGCAACTGGACGGTAGCGAGACAAGCAGGCTAGACACGCACACACACACAAACACAGACACACACACGCGCCACGTAAATATACAGACGTTTGAAAACATACATACACAAGCACACACAAACATAAGGAGGAGTGAGAAGGGTTAGGGTTAGCAGGGAAATACAGCGAGTGTCTTGAACAATCATTTTATTTTTAGAAAAATACATTTTACTTTTACATATGAAATATGACAATGAAAAAGGTCTACAGTATTAATCACGGTAGGTTGGCTATTTGTGAAACACAACTGTCAAACGCAAGTTTGAGCCAAGTAGCCTACTGAAACAATTTAGACAAATCGAAATAACTAAGTACTCTGTCATGTGTGTCGACAGTTTAAATTGTTTTCTAAAACTGGTTGTTCCCATCCTTGATTGTGATTGGCTATATCGCATTCCATGCCGTTGTAAAATCCAGCATAACCTCACAGGTTGTCCTCATAACATACTTTAACATTCCATATTACTGCGCATCGCATATTTCAAATTGAAAAAGACGGCAAAGAAGTCCGTCTGGCTGTTGCGTGGCAACGATTTATGTAGGAACTATACTTTGTAGTAGCGGAAGAATGACGGTTTATTATTAAACTATTTTGTTTCTAATTGTTTTTATTGATGAAACCATATCAAATATTTGTAGTAACAGTTTTCGCGGAGTGCCGAAAACCCCCTTACCTGTTCTAAAATCAGCGTAAAACACGGACTCGCGGGGCTTATTGCTTAATTATTTACTTTAGGTTTACTAGACTTACCTTCTGTTTAGGCCGCCAAAGTTTTTTATGTTTTGGGATGTCATCCATGTTTCTTTAAAGATGATAATCTAGGAAATACTCAAATAAATATAAATGTCCACAATAAATATACATTTCCACTACACTTTCTAATGAGGAAAAAGTAGTCGCTTCTTGCCTGCATAATGACTGATTTGATTTTGTAACATTCTTATAACTTTGTAAAGTGCGTCACAATCCCTGTCTGCCCGATGACATCATAATGTCTATACACCACTCCCGACACAGACATAGCGTTTTAGACAGAAAGGTGACATTCCTATTTGATCAATAAACCCAGTTTTCTTGCCATCTATATGTTTCGTGACGCATTGGCGCCACCTAGAGGCTGTATGAATAAATGAACCTGTGGGAGTATGTCCCGGGCCCAATAGACAGAAATAAACAACCATTCCTATTCATTTTAAGTATTGGTTAAGTTATTATCAGCATTAGGCCTACTGTTTATACAGACAGACTTCAGCCCCTACACCACACATAACAGATATGCCAAAGCAGTGCTATTGTAGCACTTGAACAAGTGTTGGCTGAACTGTCTAAAACAGTAGTAGAATTGTATAATATGTTTAGTTGATTTAGTTACATTGGATTTAATTGTCTGTACATCTCCGCCAAAAGGTGGCGCTGGTGCGGGCGAGACACAGAAAAAAGAGAGCACGGCACAGGTCGAGTGGTTCGAAAAATGCTTTTCTTCAGTTTGGCAGTTGAAAGTATTACTGTGCTCTGAATGTTGCTGTATGTACCTGTTGGAGGTAATAAAGAGCTCAACTTTTCTACACCCAAGTGTCTTGGAGTGGTGTAACATTTTGGAGGTCCTACTGAGATCTTGATTGCCTCACGGAGAAAGACTGAAAAAGACCGGTGAGATGGTGAAGTGTGCGAGAGCGAGAGGCTAATGCTAAGTGAAAAGCTACAGTCAAGCTAGTACGACACGGACCGTTTTTGCGTAATTTTCAGTTAAATCTAATAAACAGGCATAGCTGCAAACATGTCAGGGCATCGCGAAGATTTTCTGTTGAATTTACAACAGAAATGATGCGGACTTCTAGTGAACGAACTGCTAAGAGTATGTGAACTGTGTGGCATTACCGAAGAAGACAAAGCCATTTCGAGCAGGGGCCGCCGAGCTCTGGTTAAGCTCATTGTTGATTTCTGCAAGCGCGACGAGTTTTTGCAAAGCGAAGATGAAGGCACGTCTGTGCTTTTAGAGTTGAACGATACATTAGATTCGTTGCTAGAAGCAAGGCCATCGTCTGTGGCGACGGGAGCAGCGTCCTTGTCGTTACCGACGGGCGTGGAAGCGGCAGAGGAGACGCGCATGGAGCGGTCTGCAGCCCAGAGGGGGGACCACGGACCGTCAGTGGATCAGGCACCGTCACCGTGGTTGTCATCGCTGGAGCACCAAGCGGCGCCGAGGACAACGTTGGACAGTGGGACTCAGCGCAAAGGACGAGCCTCCACGAGCAACAGCTGTTGTATGGCATCTTCAGGCGGATTCAGGAAAGATTTCTGCATAAATGGTCATGTGGGTGAGTCTACATCCAAAGACACCCTGAGCTTCAGTAGCCTTGAGCATCAGATTGAAAGTGGCTTAAGAAAGGGCTACCCTGAAACTGAAGTAGTAGAGGCTGTAGTCCGTGCCATAAATCCTGGACTGAAGCTAAGGAGCTATTTAGAAGGAAAAGTAGATCTCAGCTTGACCAACCTAAGACAAATCTTAAGATTCCATTATGCAGAGAAAAACTACAGGCTGCATTCAGGGAAACTTGAGTTTTTCGTGCTCAAGTGGGCTGTTACAGAGCGCTTTAGAGACTACTTGTTTTATGCCCCCTCAGTGACAGTCTATAGTGATAACAATCCTGTAACCTATGTTTTAAGTACAGCCAAACTAAATGCACCAGGACACAGATGGGTTTCCGAGTTGGCTGACTTTAACATAACGCTCAAATACCGACCTGGAAAAAGCAATGTGGACGCAGACTTCTTGTCCAGAACACCTGCCAGTATGGACTTGTACATGTCTGCATGTACAAGAATGCACCGAGCAGTGTTCACCTGAAGTGTTAACTGCAATACGAAATGCAGTTGAGACACAAAATGTAAAGGACGTGGACTGGATCTCTGTCATAACAAGCAATCCTCAAGTAAATGACATCACTTTTGACAACCAACCTAATCTGAAAATCACCAAAAAGGAACTGTTGCAAGCTCAGTTGCAGGACTCTGCTATAGCTTTTGTCATCAGCCTGAAGAAAGCAGGAGACAAGCCTGATAAAACACCTGCAAACAAAGATGCTAAGGTAAAACAACTACTACATGAGTGGAACAGACTTTGTATTTCTGATGATGGTTTATTGATGCGCAAAACTGTGACATACTCCCAAATTGTGCTTCCAGAGACTTACAAAGAACTTGTGTACAAATACCTTCACTGTGAAATGGGTCACTTAGGGGTAGAACGGGTGTTGAACTTAGCTAGAAGTAGGTTTTACTGGCCTAACATGCACAAAGATATTGAGTTTTTCATTACTAAAGTGTGTAAATGTAACATCCAGAAAAAACCTACAGTGCAAAGTAGAGCTCCTCTGTGTCATGTACCAGCTACTGCACCATTTGCAATGGTTTCTATAGACTATCTTCATCTTGAAAAAAGCAGGGGAGGGTATGAGTATATTTTAGTGTTACTTGACAACTTCACAAAATTTGCCCAAGCCTACCCTACTCGCAATAAATCTGGCAAAACTGCAGCAGATAAGATTTTTAATGACTATTCTCTTAATTTTGGGTTTCCTGGCAAATTACACCATGACCAGGGCAGGGAATTTGAGAATAACTTGTTTAAACAGCTGCAAAAATATACAGGAGTTGACAATTCAAAAATGACACCCTACCACCCACAGGGGAACCCAGCAGAAAGATTCAACCGTACCTTACTTTCTATGCTGCGGACCCTGGACGAAGAGAAAAAGGGAAATTGGAGTGACTATGTAAACAAGGTTGTTCACGCTTACAACTGTACAACTAGTGAATCGACAGGTTACTCACCCTTTTACCTACTTTTTGGTAGGCACCCACGTCTTCCAATACTGAATGAGACAACAGGACGCAAAACGCCCGAGGAATATGCTCAAAAGTGGCAAAAACAAATGAAAGAAGCATATGACATTGCATCCAAAAATATCAAAAAGACTTTAGCAAGAGGAAAAACGTATTATGATCAAAAGAGACAAAGTGCAGTGCTCTCACCTGGGGACAGGGTTCTTGTAAGGAACATGTCAGAGAGGGGAGGGCCTGGGAAGTTGAGTTCATTATGGGGAGCATCAGGTTTATGTGGTGGTGTCTCAAAAAGGGGAAAATAGTCCTGTTTATGAAGTTAAGCCTGAGCGTGGCACCGGACGTGGTCGTATTCTTCATCGCAACATGTTAATGCCCTGTAATGCTTTACCACTTCCCCAAGAAACCAGAACTGAGTCAAATAGTACCAAAACAAAACAGATCAAAAGACAAAAATGTGAGTTACACATCTGAGCATGAGGAAAGCTCAGATGGAGAGGAACAAGGTTGGACGCAAAGATGAAGGTGTCAGCACCATCATGGCTCTCCAGAGGAGTCAGTAGCACCTTCTATTGGACCAGACCAAAGTGATCAGCCCGAGTGTTCTGAGGATACTCAGGAGCTGACAATGGACACTCACGAGCTCCGAGCAGATGCTGAGGAGTTTAGAATGGACACTTTACCGAATCAGGACACTGAAATGGACATTTCACAACCAACAGAGACTTTTCCCTCTCCAGACCAACCCAGTGGAGTTGTAGGTAACCAACTGTCCGACACTGTGTTGAGGAGGTCTCAGAGAGATCGACGCCCGAGAGAGAGACTAACTTACGATGCACTGGGTCAGCCTGTCCAGAGAGTTGTTGGGCTTACTGCCAGTCCGCTGTATGCAAGCGCAGTATCTCCACTATATGGACATGGACAGTATAGAATACCTTGGATAGCTCCACGGATGCCTTTCTATCCAACTTTAGTGCCTGTGAGTTATTACTGAACTTGAATTGAAATAGTTTCTTATGCACTCTTGTTTACTTTTCCATATATGGGTAGATGACATGACACATGATTTTTCTGTAATTAAGTGTGAATTTTTATTTAGATGCATTTTTCCACTTAAACAACACATGGTAGTGAAGCATATCATGGTTCTTTGTTTTAAACTTATGATTTTGTATGAAATATCTGTTATGTTTTGATTATATTTTAAGGTGAATACACAAAACGTCCTGCGGTGTGACCATAACATAGGTGAAGCATTAAACTTACATATGAACAAAATAAACCAGAAATATCTGGAGCAGCTAATAACTGCCTTGGGCATTATATTGTATATATTTACATTATTAATATTAGGTTTTAATATGCGCAAAACTAGTAAATTAGTATTTACAGCAAAATAACTTTCGTAACACAAATGCTGTCCTGTGGCGTGACATGGAAAATCAGATTTTTGAAACGGCAGTTACATGGACAACTATAGGGGTCCTTAGTCAACCCCCCCTACCAGGAAGCCCCCCAGATGTTGGAATGTACAGTGAAGGTTAAAAGGTGAGCGTTTACCTCTGATTAGTTTAATAAATTTCACTGTTTCTGTCAGACAATGTATGTGTCATTTTTTGAGAGTCCTGTAGTGTGACAGCTGTAGTTCAAAATTTGTAAAAAATATATATTTTTAATTAAACATATTAAGGTTAAAACGGTGTAATTATTCAGTTAGCATAATAGCTAAGGTCAGTCTTGTATAGCAATGACTCAAAATGGCCACAACGATGAAAATGTCCTGTGGTGTGACGGCCCTGTCCTGTGGTGTGACAGCCCTGTCCTGTGGTGTGACTACTCTGTCCTGTGGTGTGACTACTCTGTCCTGTGGTGTGACGGCCCTGTCCTGTGGTGTTACGGCCCTGTCCTGTGGTGTGACTACTCTGTCCTGTGGTGTGACTACTCTGTCCTGTGGTGTGACTACTCTGTCCTGTGGTGTGACTACCCTGTCCTGTGGTGTGACTACCCTGTCCTGTGGTGTGACGGCCCTGTCCTGTGGTGTGACTACTCTGTCCTGTGGTGTGACTACTCTGTCCTGTGGTGTGACTACTCTGTCCTGTGGTGTGACGGCCCTGTCCTGTGGTGTGACGGCCCTGTCCTGTGGTGTGACTAGTCTGTCCTGTGGTGTGACTACTCTGTCCTGTGGTGTGACTACTCTGTCCTGTGGTGTGACGGCCCTGTCCTGTGGTGTGACTACTCTGTCCTGTGGTGTGACGGCCCTGTCCTGTGGTGTGACATAAATAAGTTTGATGTCTTGTTTGGTCTTTATCTGTTATTCTTTAAATGTTATATATATTAGGTATTTGAGTCAATGTGACATAATCATTTATTGTATGTGAAATGTTAACAATCACATTAAAGGTCTTTTTGTTGATTTTTATAGCATGAGCAAAGAATGAGCAAAGAAAGGACTAGGCAGTACCGGGAAAGGTTAAACCAGGATGAAGCCAGGCGTGAGGAGATCCTTAGGGAGAGAAGAAGAAAGTAAATAAGCTGATAATAGGGAAAGGGAGTTGAGGCTTTCTTTAAAATGTACACATTGTGTAGAAACTGTGTAACAACTGTCTCTGCTTTATCAACAGACATCAAGAAAAGAAAGCTAAGGGAGAAATTCCACCAAGAAATATAAATTGCCTCCCAAAACAAAAAAAAGAAAAGCATCGTGAATAATGGAGGCAGACAAAGGCAAAGAACAGGAAGAAAAAGAAGGATCTGGCAGCTATTTTAGACATGACTCCCCCATCACCTGAAGGACTTGTCCATGGTTCTCCTGTGCATGGTTCTCCTTCTCTATCTCCCATTCCAAGTCCTTCAATTCTGTCAACAATCAGCCATAACCTTCCCTCAGCCCATCCACCAAGCAATAGGCGGAAGAAAACAGTGTGTCAAGCCAAATTGAGAGCCAAAGTCAAGAAGCTGGAAAAAGAGAACATGACGCTTAAATCAGAGCTGGATGGCATAAGAAAAGTGAACAGCAAAATGAGGGTCCAAAAGCATCGCTGGGGAAAAAGTAAGGAATCTGCCCGTCAATCCAGCACCAGACGAGCAAAGAAAAAGCTTGCTACAGAAAAAAAAAAAAAGTTATTCATTTTCTAACCAGAGATGAAAACAGTAGGCTCTTGGCGGGAAAAAAGGATACAGTAGGGCGGAAAAATAAAATGCAGTGTTTCCCACACATAGACTAATTTGTGGCGGTGCGCCACAGAATCAACACCGGCCGCCACACATTGCGTTTCGTAAAACATTTTTTTATTATCGCTATTTAGGTTAAAACACGCAGCGTATTCGTTCAGCTGCATTTCCTTTCCCCTGCTCTCCCTCCGTCTCTCTGTCACTCATGCATCTTTCCCACATATGCACACAGTCACAACGTCAGCACACGTTAGCAACAATGCATACATATGCCGTTCTAGTAAGACCGACAGCCATATCAGCGAGCCTTCAGCATTAGTGCCGTAGCTAAAAGTCGAGGAAAGTTGAGGCTACTTTTCGCTAGGTACCTTACTCACATTTACATTTAGTCATTTAGCAGACGCTCTTATCCAGAGCGAGTTACAGTACTCGGAAGTTTCCCCTTCGTTCTTTTGGTGAGAAGTCTCAGGAGCTAGCTACTTACTCGGCGTCATGGAGCCGACCAGTTAAATAGTTGTTTAGCACTAGCGTTGCTACATGCATAATGCAGAAATGATATGTTAGTTGTTGTTAATTTGTGAAGGTGTGAATCATTTTGGATTAATATTTAATGTAACAAATTATTAACAAATTAACTGTGTAACGAATTATTAACGAAGCAATTATTACGACCCCCCCCCCCCCCTCCCCCGCCACAATTAGATTTCTAATCTGTGGGAAACACTGAAATGCAGCGGCGTGTTCTGACCAACACATTATTGGAGCTCCACACCAAATTCAGCCAGGAATGCACCTTGGAGCATCAGATGTCATACCGTCAGTTTGTGAGGTACAGGCCCAAGCACATCACAGAGGCCAGACCCACAGACAGGAATACTTGTGATTTACTGTAACGAATACTGTAACAATGGTTTTTTTTTCATTTTATAGAATATTTCCACTAGAGTAAGTGATAAAATATGGCACAAGTGAATAATCAAATAAAAAAACAGCTGTGAAAAATAGTCATATGCAGAATTTTAATGAACATTCTGAAAGAGTACTTCTTAAACTTTAAACATACCTAAGCTGTACTTGAAATCAATAATAGTAAAATATTTTAATTTTGTCATGGTGACATGTCACACCGCAGGACAAATTGTGGCTGAAGCTATAAGAAAAGCTTCAAAAATAATGAAATTATACAAAAAATCTATAGAACAAAAAAGAAAAATCAGCATTTGAACATAATTTTATACAACTGTAATCCTTATTAGAACTTTATTAAAAAAATACTGCTTCACCCTTATTTGTCAACTACCCATATATATATAAAATTGTGATTGTACTTGGTTTAACCATAACTGTGACTTTCCCTGATCAAATATTGGGCATTACAAACAATTCATATGGTAAAATGACAGAAAATGGGTTTGAAATGACACTGGCTAAAGTATGCGTGTCAGAGTAAGGTTACTGTCTAAGTTAAAGCTCCAGAGTACAGAGAGAAGAGATAGTAACACCTGGTTAGTGTAAAATGTAATACTTATGCTATTGGTAACAACTCAACAAGGTTATAAGCTATGTGCTTGTCTGAGTATTGGGTACAAAGTGATTGTATCACCTTTTGGTTCAATAGTATTGTATAAAGTGAACTTGCACTGTTAAACATTTATTCTATTATGCTCTTATGGTATTTTGTTTGGGTCACATGAAAAGTACATATTTTGGTTCATATTGGTATAAAATACTTAGCTAGTGTTGAGGACAACATTTGTTTAGCAGGGGAGGATTGTAGCACTTGAACAAGTGTTGGCTGAACTGTCTAAAACAGTAGTAGAATTGTTTTAATATATGTTTAGTTGATTTAGTTACATTGGATTTAATTGTCTGTACATCTCCGCCAAAAGGTGGCGCTGGTGCGGACGAGATACAGAAAAAGAGAGCACGGCACAGGTTGAGTGGTTCGAAAAATGCTTTTCTTCAGTTTGGCAGTTGAAAGTATTACTGTGCTCTGAATGTTAGTGTATGTACCTGTTGGAGGTAATAAAGAGCTCAACTTTTCTACACCCAAGTGTCTTGGAGTGGTGTAACACTATACGTACAATACCATGGTCGTACTCAAATACTGCTTAAAAATACTGCTTCCCAATAACAAGCAACTGAATAGAGTAACTGTAACAGTAATATAATAAAAGTAATAATGATTGACATTTAATCGATTGAGACCTGTGCTCGACAGATTGGTTGGTTAAACAGGAAATGTGCAAGGAAATGTACTTTGCGTTTGACCTTGTCTAATAGGCCTTCTGCATCTGAGGATTATCTGGAACTATCATGTGATGTCCTGTCGATATGATTAACGATACTGAACACTGCATTCACCTACTGATTTGTTTTTTTTTAAATGACAGAACTAATTATTTCCGTCGATGTTTCTTAACAGTCTAAATTGTTTTATTTACTTTAGGTTTACCAGACGTACCTTCTGTTTAGGTCGCCAAAATTGTTAATGCTTTGGGATTTCATCCATGTTTCTTTAAAGATGACAAACGAGGAAGAAAATAGGAAATACTAAAATAAATGTACATTTTCACTACACTTTACCAACGAGGAAAAAGTAGAATCAAACGCTTTTCGCTACTTGTCTACAGAGCATCAATGACTGATTTGATTGTGTAACGAGTTCTTATAATTTGGTAAAGCGCGTCACAATCCCTGTCTGCCCCATGACGTCATGATGATATGTCTATAAGTACACCATGGATACCAAGCGCCGTCTCTCCCAAAACGATGCGTTTTAGACAGAAAGGTGACATTTCTATTTGATCAATAAACCAAGTTTTATTGCCACCTGTTTCATGTCGCAATGGCGCCACCTAGAGGCTGTTTGAATAATGCTCCTAAACTAGCAGCGTTATTGTTGCCTACTTGAAGGACTTCAAAGAATAACAAAACCATGTTTTGTTTATTGTTGGTAATTCATATTAAGTATTTTGTGCACAAACTTTCATCTGAAGTAGTGGGGTGTGGAAAAAAACAGGTTTCTCAACAGGGGGTGTAGACCATACATGTACAACATATGTTATTCATTTGAAAGAATATTGTGTTTGGTATTACAACCATGTCATCAATACAAAGTGGATAAACCAGCTATATTTTCCAGGTATAGGGAGCTTTGCAGTCGAAGGTAATCAGCCAGACAACCTCCTTACACCTCCAATCACTGTCTTGTTGTTGTACATTTATCTTCTTAGACTATGAATAACGAAGTGAGACGTTGCTTCTATTTTGACGTTTTACTGAAATAAAAGAGTAGCCTAAAATACAGTGCGTGCTATGTGGTTGCTCAGCAATAATCAACAAAATGGCTTCGCGCCAAAACATAAACCTTTGCATGTATCACGTACATTACACTTAATCAGTGCATCTTGGTTAATGAAGTCCCAATCAATACAAATCCCAAATCCAATGACATTTTAACTGTCTGTCTGTTTTTAACCACATATGTATTTCACACATGAACTGTCAATCTTAATGTTAACTTATTATTAACCTTTCTTTGTGAATAATCTATTGTAACAAATAAATTCTCAACACTTGTAAAACTTAGAGCAACAAAGCAGCAGTACAACTAGGAGCGCGTCACAATAGTGTTTGTAATCCTTCTTGTAATGATAACCTTCTACAGGCTGTCAGGCTGTCTGTTCACAGAGCAAGGCTGTGCTTCTCTGGCCTCAAACATCAAGTTAAACTCCTCCTCCCTGAGAAAACTAGTAACAACTGAGTAACAATGACATGCAGAAGGACATTGGCATGACGCTGCTCTCTGCTGACACCACCCTCATTGGGCTCATCTCTGGTGGGGATGAGTCTGATTACAGGTTATCTGCACACCTTTCACATCACATTCACTGAGGCTGAGCCCCTCTGTCCAGGGTTTGGGGTTAACCTTGATTTCTCAGTGTCCCTGTGCCAGGTAGAATAGCCTCCTGTGTCCAGGAAGAACACCTGACATCTTCAGGGAAGTCACACTCCTGTTCGAACACACCTGGGGCTTGATTGTGTGTTTCATTTACATTTAGTCATTTTTTAGCAGTCGCTCTTATCCAGAGCGACTTACAGTAAGTACAGGGACATTCCCCCCGGGGCAAGTAGGGTAAAGTGCCTTGCCCAAGGACACAACGTCATTTGACACGGCGGGGAATCGATCCGGCAACTTTCTGATTTCTAGCCCGACTCCCTCACCGCTCAGCCATCTGACTCCCTCATTTGGATCATGACTGCACACACACACACACACACACACACACACACACACACACACACACACACACACACACTCAAAGACGAAAGCCAATCACAAGCATGTGTAGCTGCTATTATAATTGCTCTCTCATAATGTTAGTAAATATTGTTTTTAAATGTTTATCTTGTTTAATTGTTAACTGTTAACTGTCTCTATGGTCAACTGAATATAGCGTTTATTCGAGTGCGGTGTTTAATTAGTAAGCACGATTTAGTGAATTGTAGGGTGAGTCTGACAACGCCACCTCGTATGAAAAGTCTAGGACTTGAAAAAGGTTTGTTTTTTGGAAGGGAGGATCAGTGTTTGTGACCCAGAGGAACAGACTAAACAACAGTTTAAAAATAAGGATTTAATACATTGATTAAGATGGTCCAAAGCTTCACAAGGCATCTCACAAGGCATCGTTTGCCAATCCCTGTATAGATTCCCTCTCAACACAGTCACTTTGCAAAGCCTTGTCTCGCTACCTGTTTACACCTATCTATGGCACACCTATGGTACACCTATGGTGTACACCTCTGGAAAATGGTGTCGCGGTGATGTCACACACAACAAACCCACGTGACTGACAAAGACCGATGGGTTAAATCATAGCAAGAATGATCAAAGTAAGGTTAATTCATTAACGCCACTTACCAATTACAAGGCAAATGGTTACAAGATGAAGGTTAGCTCTTACATACTCTACCATAATTATTGTAAAACTAGAGATAGAAAAAGCAAAAGGTGAGCAAGGAGAATGAGCACAAGGACAAGCCAGAGCTGAGGAGAATGTCTCAGGAGATGAAGAATCCAAAGGACAATGCATTACAATTCCTTTTATACACAAAACCGACCAATCTGACCACTTCTTGACCCTTAAGGCTGATATATGCTTCTGCGTTTTTCGACACATGGGAACGCCCCCGTCTCCGTGGAACGCCCTCTACGAGCTCTCCGTCAGCCCTCGTAGAGCCTCGGAGAGCTTGACGTGCACCTCCTGAATTTTCTAACTATCCGTCGTAATTTGGGAGAGCGATGGAGAGCTACGGAGACCACCTTGGCGATGATTGGTCGTGGTTGCCGTGATAAACAGGACTAACAGAATCCTTTGACCGCCATTGCTGTAAGTTTTTACAATTCATATTTCAGCTAAACAGTACATGTAAATCAGCATCTGAATTAAAATGTGACGAGAAATGGGCAGTGTAGTTGCTGAAAATGTGCGAATGTTACTGATGAAACGGCTAATTTGTAAATTTGCTCCGACTTCTCGGTAACCTAGGTAAATAAACACTCGACGACGTCTCACAAAAAAACTTTGCGCCACCTACTCTTCTGGCGGTGAATTGTTTTCAGCACCCACAGCCTACGGAGAACCATAAACGCAGTCTATCCGTCCGTATCCGTGCGTATCCGTGCGTATCCGTGTGCCCGCCCATCCGTAAACGGAGACACAGAAGCATATTTCGTCCTTTACTTATCAACATATGACTTGCAATGCTACAGGAAGTTACACAATGGAATGTGAGAGCCGTCAAGTAGAGACCCTGTCCAGCTACTCTTTTTTAGCATATGATTAGTGGGGCCAGGGGACACCCAGCCTTACAATGATTAAATGTAAGGACAAATAGGAAGTAAAAGTGTAGAACAACATACATTCTATATAATCACAAAATCTAACAATGACATGAACAACAATTTACACTACTATAAATAAAATGTATATGTTACTACGTTAAGTGGATTATGGAGTTCCCAAGATAATTTACTTGCAGTAAACATCATATTTTAATTTGTCCCCCAGTTTAGTACCAGTGCTAAGTGCTTCTGAAACTCATCATCCATCTGCTTGCTTTGGGCCTCACTGAAATGGGTTTTCCAGTCTCCAACTTCACCTGATCAAAGGTCAAACACAAAGAGAATAAAAAATATAATAACAAGATCATTATACAAAATGCATACTGTACCAAGTGTCATGTGAAGACACAAATCCAAAGTGTATGAACAGATAAAAAATATATTCTGAATATGCATCAACATTTGACAGTTTCAGAAGAGATGTGAATAATAAAGTCTTTTCGAAAGACGTAATTTGACCCCCACAGAAAAGAAATTCAAGAATGTGAAGTGTTGAGTCATGTTTTGCTTTCCTTTAGCTTGGCATACCAAAGCACACCTGAAAACTATGGATTTTGTTAGTAGCTTTTATAAAGACAAATGCACTTTGATACTGAAATTGCCACTTAATGTATAAAAACTGCTTCAACATATGACGGTATTAAATCTGTTCTTTAAAATGTTCTGTTGCATATGGCCATAGGTATGTGCAGTGGTAAAATGTTTTGTGCATTGTCTGTGGTTGTGTCTTTATGTGTGTGTTTTAATTATTCACTATTGTACAGCACTTTGGCTAACAGCTGTAATTCTTTAATGTGCTTTCTAAATAAAATTGACTGACTGAATGAGAGAGACTGTTAAAGAGAGAACCGTTAAATACACTGTCAAGAGAAAGAGAAATTTGCGGAAAAACACGCTGCCATGTCCACCATGAGTTGAGCTGTAAAGGTGCTCTCGCTTAGCCTGGCTGCCAGCCAAACTTCTCCCCGCCCACAAAAAAAATTGTTCGGGAAGTTGGGTCTGGAGGGTCTCGTATTGGGGACAACTACAAAAAAACAGAATCGGGACGGACCAATAAAATTGCCAGGGCGGGCAGGGCGGGCTTTTTACGATGATGGACAGATGATCAACAGTAACGTAATCAACAACGTCACGAAAGAGCGCTTGGGTTGAATTCGTTTTCAACAAACAACATATTACGTTGCTCTGATTGGTTGTAGGTCTATCCAATTGAGCGAAGAGGCATTTGTTTTACGAGTTCGGTTGAAACACTCCCCGTAGTCACAGCCCAACGGAGAGTTTTCAGACTCATATTCTGACTAGAATTATGAGTATGACAACGTCAGGCTAGCTCTCGCTTGCAATGGTCTGGACTTGCTCATCGGTCAAAGGAAAGCCAAAGAACTTTGATACCATCTGTATCCCGTCCACAAGATTCTGAATCATACAAAAAATGAGCAAAACTTGTTCAGGTTGGGCAGCACGCCATGTCATCAGCTGATGTCAGACTCATGCATCACTGCAGGTGTGTTAAAGGCAACATAATACGGCATTCATTCACAGGCTTGGACTGTCATGCTTACACATCACATAAATCTACTGTACCTGCATATTGTACAATGGCTGCCACAATCCCCAGATCCTCCATACTGTGTTTCTGTATCATTTTCCACATAACCTTCTGCAATGTATTGCTGTGTGTGACTTCACTGATTATGTATGTGTGATTAAGATTCAGGAGCAGTTTTGCCTTTACTCTACTGGCTGCATTATAACATAGTGTATGAAAGACAGATGTCAGACCTCATGCCTAGAGATGACTTCTGAACTTCTGTGTGCAGAATCACCTTGGTGTATTGAAAAATATTTTTGGCCACAGCTAAGAAGCTAATAAAGTTTCTGCAAGTTGTAACTACAGGACAAGAGTAACTTCCATACCACAAAGGTCCCATATCCAACAGTAGGAGGCGCTACAGTTCACTGCCGAATGTTTTTTAATTATGGCATTTCCATCAATTTGTCCAATTCGTTCGTTCAGTTAGATGTTCGTAATATTGTTGTTTGTTTGTTAAAATAATGTTATTGGTCACCCTGAGAATGCATGTTGTGTTGTTTAATGGGAAGTGAGAGTCGGCCATTCAACCTTAATACTTGCAAGGAGTTGAACATGGGCTGTGCCACTGACCTAATGCCAATGAGGCGATTCTTGATTGTAAATTAACTGTGGTTTTGGAGAGCAGTCTTCAGGTTATCTTTGAGAAATTCTGGAAATAGTGTTGTGTTCAACACTAATTGCGCTGGGAGGGAGGTAAACGGCAAGGATTGGGACAGTGTGCGGGCAGGTGTGTTTTTATATAGGGTGAAATGAAATGAGAAATGTAATACAAAATGTCTGAAAGGGGTGTGTTTATGTAATTTTTCACATTGCCTCAATATTTTTGTGTCAATAAATCAAACATCATTTTGACTGATGGTTTTCAAACCTTATTGGGTTCAAGAAGACATCACTCTGAAGTACCATCAACAATTTCACCTTGGTATGTAAAAATATGATTGAATTTGAGTAGTTTAAACTTTGGCTGAATCTAACAATTCTTACCACAGAAGAAACAACTTACTTTTTTATACAGTAACTGAACAAGACGTTATTCAACACTGAGAATAGCTCAATGGACTGGGACAATGACCTGCAAAGCATAAGGTTGTATGTTTGAATCCAATTGCAGTCTTTTAGCCTGTCTTAAATTTGAATATCTGTTTAGTTAAACAGGATGACATCATTATGAAATACCATGTGCAATTTCACGCAATTCCACTTTGAAATGTCAACCGCTTCTAAACCTTTGTCCCAAAGCTGACCATAGCTAATAGTGTTCCCTTTCTACTCTTACATTTTCAACAATTGGTGTGTAGCAGAGAGGATAGAGAGGCTGCCTTATAACCCTATGCTCATGATTTCAAATCCCCATTCAGCCTTTTGTAGTTGGCCCACTATGAAGTAGTTTTGCTCTCTTGTTGTCCAACTCTTGAGTCAAATAACTGTAATTATTTTGGTATTGGCATTATTTGGTCAATGTTAAAACAATGTTCAGTTTCCCATCTTCTTTCAAACAGGGGAATTAGTTTTGGTTGTTTGTCCAATATGAACCCCCTACACTACTGTAGTCGGTGAATCGAAAGGCCAGAGACACTTGGTGTTCGTCCCTGGCTTGGGAACCACAATTCACCTTAGGTTAGATTCTCAGGGAGATAATTGACTCGTTAATATCTGACTCCAATTTTAAGACACGTGCACAAGTGCGTTACCTGTAACCTCGAGCGCTAAACAGTTAATGACATGAAACTCTGACGTAGGTAAAAATCGTCTGCTTGATCAGACCACCGACCCTAAAGTATGCGTGTTCACTAAACAGTCGTTTATCTCTACTATAATATAGATTTAACCATAGTCGACCTAGTAGAATATGTAATCGATCACTCAGAGGCCCCGGTAAATTCCTCGGAGTGTGGAGATCCACTGTAAGTGACTCAGAGGCCTTAAGTTAAAACCTACTCAAAAGTCTATGTTTATAATCAGTTAGCCGCATCAACCAGACTAGATCTAAGTTTTCACCGCCGTAGCCTGATAGATACGTTTCAAAGAGAACAAGTAACGTCAAAATGCACAATAATAGTTTATTATCTAAATAGCAAGATAATCAATACAATGATAATGAAATATCATCAAATACAAAACATACCTTCAGAGCAATGGTTAACAAAGGTATGTCACAATGAAGACTAGGCGCCTAACGCACCGGAGCTGTATCGTAAACCAAACTCGAAGTGATTGGTAACACTTCTTCCTATATACACCCAAACCTGACTAAAATGGAGACACCGGTCACATGACTGAAAAGTAGTCTAAACGCATACAAATTCAAATTGGATCATTAATCAAGGCTACAGTAGACCAAGTGGTTCCCTTGCAAGACAGGGGAATATGTTAAATACATGTTGGTCTGCTGTAGGCACAAACTCTGTAAACCCTGTACATGTACATGTTACAGTATTACAATTATTACAAGCATGTAATACATAAAATAAGAAACAAAAGCATATCAAACATGACATTAAAAGCTGTTTAGAACCTTATTTTCAAGAACACAACTTTTACTGATAATTTCAGAGTCTTCCTCTGTCCATCTTCCTCTTCAACTGTTGAGACCACCTCTCCAGAGGTGTGTCATTAAGGTGTGATTGTCATTTTAGCATTCATGTAAATCAACGACTGTCCCAGACAAGTGTCTGGGTGACCAGTGACAAAGGGGCTGCCAAAACAGCCCTACACTACTTGACATGCTGAGCATCTATCAGATCTTTCCTGATAGATGCTGTGGTGGGTCAAGAGTTGGGATACTTTGTCTCCACAATGCCTCTCTCACTGGCTCCACCGTGCTCTCAGTATCATGGATGAGGGTGTGGGATGTCCTGTGTCACCTGGCATTCAGGCTCATTCCACCAGAGGAGTGGATACTTCGGTAGCCATCCTCCGTGGTGAGGGAGTGGAGGAGATCTGGAAGACACTACGGCCCTCCCTTTCTAACCCTAACCCTGTCTGAGACTGCTGTTATTGTACCCATATACATGTGACCTCCAGCACACAGCCATGACAACACTGCTCTCATTCCAGTGCTGCTGAATCAGCACACAGCAGTTATCTGGGGAGTGTTTACAACAGCAGGTTAATAAAGTAGCTGGATTCAGCCCAAGAGACAAAGGTTTACATATATATGGTCATGTGGTCATGAAAACTCTTGGTTGTAACAGGACTGAGAGACCAGGGGTTTCATTTATAAAATTGTGCGTAGGATTCTTACTAAAAGTGTACTTACGCCCAAAAGTCTAAAATGGCGTACGCACACAAAAACTCAGATTTTTAAAACCGTGCGTACAACTGTGCCAGTGATATCACTGCGAGTCGAGATACAATTTGAAAACAAAAGCGTTTTGTTATGAACAGTAATCTATTAAAGTCTGGACTGATAACGAGGACGTAGCCTAGAGTGTAGCGATTGCACGCGGGAGCTTGACGACTTTATTTCCAGTTTTTGACATATGAGGATATTTGCACAGTATTAAAGAAATATATATAGTTATACACTGTGTTCTGCAGTTATCTAAAGGTAGGATATGTGATGTTATCCTATATTTCATGCAGTCGGGGAATCTCCCCCTCCTGAACTCCCGTAGTGGACAATCTGATGGTGAGGAAGCGCTGAATTTTTATTTAAAATTTGAGTTGGATTGTACAAGGTGTTTATGGAACAATAATCACTCAGTAAAAGTGCAAATAACACTGCTGGATGGAATCTTCATGATAATCATGAAATTGAATGAAAAAAACGTGTGAGAGAAAAACAAAATATATAAATATTACGAGTAATGTAAGTAATCCCCACATTCAATTTCTGCAGTCTGAGTACAGTACGGTCATCTGCGTCGCCAATTCCAACTGTTTCCAAAATGTGCGTAGGCCTACGGGAGGGTCAGAGTTTGCATGGAGGACCGCACATTCTACCGTCAAGTTTGTTTTTTATAATTCACAATCTTTGCGTGGAAAGTGGCGTAAAGGAAGGCTGTAAAGGAAGAATTCGAGTGGCACTGTGTCAATCTGAATAGTCAAGGGATATGGTTTTAATACAATTTATTAGACTATACAATTACATATGATTTAAACAAAGTACTTTGTGATCCGTCTTGGCGAAGGGTGTGATAGCCACAAATCGTTCGCAAGAGTGATAATCAGCCAGCACACATGCACTGCCTTATATAAACTTAAGATCAAATGGCATTCTATATGGTCAATCAATCAATGTAGCAAACTCTGTGATTGGCTAACTCAACTTAGTGACAGTTTGAAACAATACATCTCCTATGTGTCCCGAAGTTCTTTGATGTCACAGCTCTCTCCAGAGCAGTAGATAATAAAGCCACAGGGGTTGACCAGTCAAATGGTCAACTGTCCTTTGTGTGACCATCTTCAAACAATACTTTTAATTAACACAAACAATGAAACAGGACACAGTCCTTCTAGCCAAAGTTCAGAGCAACTGTCTCATTGACCCCTTACAGTAACCAGAGGACAGAAGGCCATATAAAATGCTTCACCCATCCCCCAGGGCAAGCTGCCCACAGAGCCATCAGCACCTCACATTCCTTTGAACTCAACTTAATTATCTTCCCTTCCTGTCTCTTACCAATGAACATAGAAGATTATAGATTTCATACACATACATCTATGCATATGACCAACATTTCCATTACAACGCAAGCTTTATAAATGAGACCCCAGGAGTTGAATCCAAATGCATAACTTGGAACACAGGTTCAGAGGTACTAAGTGTTATGTCTCGTCATGTATGTTGAGTCACTCATGTCTAGTCTTGTTGTTCACTTCCTGTTTGTGTGATATTCCCGCCATTGTGATTTTCTACCCTGCCCCTGATGGGTTTCACCTGTTTTTCCTACACCATGTATAAATAGTCCTTGTCTCCCTTTGACTTGTGCCAGTTCGTCTTGTTCAGTCCAAGTGATAGTCACCAAGTATTATAACTGGCTCTTTACGCAACCAGGTTTCGTTTATAGTTTTATTGTGCAATAGTTTGATCCTCCAAGTGAGCGCTTTTTTAGTTCGTACTTTTTACTGAAGTAAACGTTTTTGTTAAACCTTCTTCTGTTTTATGAGTCGTGCATTTGAGTCCACCAGTGTCGTGTCAAATAATAATAATAATAAATTGTATATAAAAGTGCCTTACTCGGCACACAAGGACACCGTACAGGATATAAAATACATTTAAAAACTGCAAAAACAATGAATACAACAACATTAAAAACAACAGAAGCAGGCAGGATAATTAACATCAATTTGAATATGTAGTAAACAGATGGGTTTTCCGATTTGAAATGGGGGAATGAGTCAATATTTCTAATTTGGGGTGGTAGTGTATTCCAGAGACGGGGAGCAGAGTGGCTGAAAGCTCTACTCCCCATGGTGGTGAGACGGGCAGAGGGGCTGAATGCTCTACTCCCCATGGTGGCAGGGGCGTGTCCAGACATTTTTGATAGGGGTGGCACCAGGGGTGGCCCGCCTCTGACTGGGCATATAGCCAATCATATATTGGGGTGGCCAATCAGATTTCAGGGGTGGCCCGTGCCACCCTAGGCCACTCCCTGAACACGCCCCTGCATGGTGGTGAGACGGGCAGAGGGGCTAAATGCTCTACTGTTGGAGAAATTGAAGATGTAACACATTTATCCTGTATAAGAATGATTTTGTGTTCAGCATTCCTTGTGTGTAGAGAGAAGCCTACCCCCAAATCTGAACTTTGGGTAACATGAGGCATATGTAAACAAGGTGACCTGGGCTGACCACTCTCTTACTGGAGAGGCCATAAAATATGTCTGGTCTTATCTGTGTTGGGTGAATCATGTGGTCAAGCTTACACGGGTCAAAAGGCACACACACGCACACACTCAAACACGCAAGCACACACACGCACCAGGTCTACGCAAGGAGCCAATGAAGAGCCATGGAACATTTGCATGCTTTTGTCTTAACCAATGACTGTAAAGAGCGCTTGTGCTTAAATAGTTAGCTAGCTCAACATGCTAGCAGACAAACTTGTAGCACAATGGCGTGTGATGTTTTAGTCTCCTTGTGGGCTGGCCGCAAGCAATAAACTTTCTTAAACTTGTTCACTGACTGACTGTGCAATGCTTGATAGATTAATATTTCTGACATCTACTCCCCATGGTGGTGAGACGGGCAGAGGGGCTGAATGCTCTACTCCCCATGGTAGTGAGACGGGCAGAGGGGCTGAATGCTCTACTCCCCATGGTGGTGAGACGGGCAGAGGGGACAGACGGGTGTATGGAGGAAGAGGATCTGAGGAAGAGGGAGGTAGTGGGACTCTGGAGGAGATCAGACACATATGGGGGGGCGAGGTTGTGGATGGCCTTGAATGTAAACAGGAGGATTTTGAATTGTATACGAAACTGAACCGGGAGGCAGTGGAGCTGTTGTAAGACAGGAGTGATGTGGTGGATAGAGGGGGTGTGAGTTATAATGCGGGCAGCTGAGTTCTGGACCAGTTGAAGTTTATGGAGGGATTTGTGAGGGAGACCAAAAAGGAGAGAGTTACAGTAATGGAGACGGGAAGTGACAGGAAGTGACAAGACTGTGAACAAGATTGGCGGCAGTATGGGGAGAAAGGGAGGGGCGGAGACGATTGATGTTTTGGAGGTGAAAGTAGGCAGACTGGGTTATGTTATTGATGTGGGGTTTAAAGGATAGTGTGCTGTAAAGGATGACACCCAGACTCTTAACCTGGGGGGATGGTGAAACGGAGGAGTTGTCAATAATGAGAGAAAAACTGTCGGTTTTGGATAAAGTGGATTTGGTGCCAATGAGGAGAACCTTGGTTTTATTACTGTTTGATTTGAGGACGCTACACTAGGGGCTAATTTAGAATCATGTTTAGAGAGAGACAGGTAAGGGTCAGTCTAGGTACAACAGGTATGTAAGGACAGGGGAGATAGGGCGGGGTTTATACAGGAGAGCAGAACTTCTGGTCAGAGTGTACTAATCTGCTTTATGATGTTCATGCTGTTAATGATTCAACATTCTAGAGTGTGTTGCCACCAGGACTTAATTCTTCTGATTTGGTACAGAGCAGGAGCTGGAGAAGAAGTTGACCCCTCCGATTATCATTGTATAATTTGCACTCTGGTACAGAGCACCTCTTTGTGGTTCTGTCAACACCCACCATAACACATAGCAGCTAACTCTAACTGTGTAAATACTTGAGATATTAACTCTGTGTAAATACATGTTATTAACTCTAACAGTGTAAATTCATGAGTTATTAACTCTAACTGTGTAAATACATGTTATTAACTCTAACTGTGTAAATACATGAGTTGTTAACTCTAACTGTGTAAATACATGTTATTAACTCTAACTGTGTAAATACATGTTATTAACTCTAACTGAGTAAATATATGAGTTAGTAGCTCACAGAAACAGTAAGCAAGCAGGTGTAGATGGATAGACAGTATTCTTTATCAGCTACAGTATATTAATGATGTTCTGATGTGACAGTACACCCAGGGCCCTCCTACCTGAAGGGTTGAGTAGTAAACAGCTCTCATGATGGTGTCTATATCTCTGGACTCTGACCTGTTTTATTCTACTGTTCAGTGTACGTGCAACTAGAATGAATGATGGTGTTTATATGACCAGACTTTGACCTGTTGTATTGTTCTGTACTTCTTCATTGTGGAATCAGCACAAACAGCATCAACACATTTCTTTTCCAGCACAAAGGACACTGCCTGCTTGACGTTGGGTTGTGAATTCAGACAAGCAGAAAGCAGAGGTAAGTCCCTCCAGAGATTATTGTCAGGTCAGGTATGAAGTGAGGATGATTATATTTGAACGCTTGGATCTACAATCCTGCTAAATTGAGGACCAGGTTACAGTCAACAGACATGGCTGAATCGTAGAAACATTTGGTTGGACACTAACATGAAGAACCATATCCCGTAGAAAATGAAGGATGTTAATGAGTTTAATGGTAATATGTGTATGTCTGTCTTTATTTGTGAATTTCTCACACTGAAGGTGATTTTGAGTACAAAAGCACAGTACAGATCCTTGGTCATTCCTGTTAATCATTGTCTAAAGTGCAGATGTTTATTGGACTGGGTGTTATTACAGAACAAGTGATGACAGAGAGAGCAGTTTCAGAGAAGGCAGTGAAGATGCTTTAGATAAGATTACACGGTTCATTATGTCTCTTGAGGTTAGGTTATTGAAAGTGAAAATGTGTTAAATAATAGAATCTAATCCAATGTTGATATAGCAGAGTTAGACTTGGTGATGTTTCCCCAGTATGAACACCTCTACCAGCAGCTCTGACAGTCCCTCCCTTCCTGACTTTCTGACTCTTATTTAATCTACTCATCCATCTCAAACACACCAGCTCTCCCTCTGTCTCTCTCTCCATCTCTCTCTCTCCATCTCTCTGCATAATGAACACACACACACCACACACACACACCTGCCTCTCTCTGTGTCTGTGTCTCTCACTCCAGTGTTGAGAGTTAGGGATTTATAGTGTGTTTTATGTAAAAGTATCTCTTTGTATAGGGGGTCGGTTTCAAGGGGGTTTATGTTAATGTATAAAAAGTTGTAGTATATGTAAGGGATAATGCCCGATGACATGTACATTATCACCTGATAATGGACGATGCAGAGATGTGAACCGTCTGATGCGCAGCGGAGTGGCATGATTATATTCATAAGGGACAGGTCATGTTTCTGGACATTATAGTTGTCATAGTCCATATGACTGTGTCTACATTAACCTATATCTTACCTAGAAAGTAGACCTACCTAGTAGTGCAGTAACTTGCACTACTGTACCTCACTGTACCTCGCCAACAGGCTCCTGTATGGTCATTGACTTAGTCACTGATCTGAAAATTTGCACTATTGTACTGTACTCCACTTAGGTAAGAATAGGTTATAGGGTTGAAACAGGTTTTTTGTGCATTTAGGGTTAGTACAGTGTACTTCTATTGTTATCTGTAATTTAGGACGTTTTAGTATTAGGGTTAGTATAGTCGATATTTATTGCTATCTGTATATGTAGGAAGTTTCACTTATTTAAGCTCAGTATTGATGTAAATTGTGTTCCTTGTACTTATATGTTATGTTATGCCAGGTGCTTGCATTGTCTTGTCTTAAGATTTTCAGTGCCCAGTCTAACCTTGCGTTGTTCTGTGTACCTGACAAATAAAAGACTTGAACTTGAACTTGAAATATACCCAAAGCAAAGTTAATATTTCAAATCCCAAACTAACCAGGTACCCAGTACTTTGTTATGGGATCCATAACTGCTGGTGCTGCCTGGGCTAAACTACAGGTGTTTCCTCATTCATGACATAGTTTACACAGAATACGGAGATTGGCAACACAGGAGATGTAATTTAGTTTTCATTGTTACTAAGTTTACTGTCAGAGAGCAGAGAGGGTAGGAACAATAATGTTCTCTTTTACCACAATAGTGTCAGTTAAAACGATATTTTACTCAGACATGAAATGGTTTCAATATGCAGAGAGAGAGAGAGAGAGAGAGAGAGAAAGAGAGAGAGAGAGAGAGAGAAGTGGTTAGAAAAGAGTGGAGGTCCCTATGTGTCCCCCTGCACTGTTCTGTCTGAAAGGAACAGAGAGAGAGAATGACCTGTCTGTATGGTTCAGTCAGGAGCATCAACAGAGAGAGAGAGAGAGAGAGACAGAGAGAGAGAGAGAGAGACAGAGAGAGAGAGAGAGAGAGAGACAGAGAGAATACCCTCTCTTATATAAACTGACTGCATCATGTAGGTTTCCAGCTCTCCTCCACCTGACTACCTCCACCTGTATCTCCAGGGACAGGTGAGGGTCAGTCCAGGTACAGCAGGTCTATAGGAGCGTGGTGGTCAGTCCAGGTACAGCAGGTCTATAGGAGCGTGGTGGTCAGGGACAGGTGAGGGTCAGTCCAGGTACAGCAGGTCTATAGGAGCGTGGTGGTCAGTCCAGGTACAGCAGGTCTATAGGAGCGTGGTGGTCAGTCCAGGTACAGCAGGTCTATAGGAGCGTGGTGGTCAGTCCAGGTAGAGCAGGTCTATAGGAGCGTGGTGGTCAGGGACAGGTGAGGGTCAGTCCAGGTACAGCAGGTCTATAGGAGCGTGGTGGTCAGGGACAGGTGAGGGTCAGTCCAGGTACAGAAGGTCTATAGGAGCGTGGTGGTCAGGGACAGGTGAGGGTCAGTCCAGGTACAGCAGGTCTATAGGAGCGTGGTGGTCAGGGACAGGTGAGGGTCAGTCCAGGTACAGCAGGTCTATAGGAGCGTGGTGGTCAGGGACAGGTGAGGGTCAGTCCAGGTACAGCAGGTCTATAGGAGCATGGTGGTCAGGGACAGGTGAGGGTCAGTCCAGGTACAGCAGGTCTATAGGAGCATGGTGGTCAGGGACAGGTGAGGGTCAGTCCAGGTACAGCAGGTCTATAGGAGCGTGGTGGTCAGGGACTGGTGAGGGTCAGTCCAGGTACAGCAGGTCTATAGGAGCATGGTGGTCAGGGACAGGTGAGGGTCAGTCCAGGTACAGCAGGTCTATAGGAGCGTGGTGGTCAGTCCAGGTACAGCAGGTATATAGGAGCGTGGTGGTCAGGGACAGGTGAGGGTCAGTCCAGGTACAGCAGGTCTATAGGAGCATGGTGGTCAGGGACAGGTGAGGGTCAGTCCAGGTACAGCAGGTCTATAGGAGCGTGGTGGTCAGGGACAGGTGAGGGTCAGTCCAGGTACAGCAGGTCTATACGAGCGTGGTGGTCAGAGACAGGTGAGGATCAGTCCAGGTACAGCAGGTCTATAGGAGACAGGGGAGATAGGGCAGGGTTTATACAGGAGAGCAGAACTTCTGGTCAGAGTGTAATAATCTGCTTTATGATGTTCATGCTGTTAATGATTCAACATTCTAGAGTGTGTTGCCACCAGGGCATTGTGAAGTCACTGTGATCTCAGGTAACAAGGGCAGAGGAGAGGTGGATTCTGGGACCTGAAGTCCTGTAGATATCCAGACCAACAACTCTGCATCTATAAAACATCTTGTCTCAGGGATATTGTCTTTCTTCAGCTAGTCGTAGGTCTGTAACTTCACTTGTGTCTGATGTTCTGATGTGACAGTACACCCAGGGCCCTCCTACCTGAAGGGTTAACAGCTCTCATGATGGGGTCTATATCACTGGACTCTGACCTGTTTTATTCTACTGTTCAGTGTACTTGCTACTCTAATGAATGATGGCGTCTATATGACCAGACTTTGACCTGTTACTGAACCTTTTGTACAGAGTCACACCTTTTTAAGGAGCAGCACAAACAGCATCAACAGATTTCTTCTTCAGCACGAAGGACAATGCCTGCTTGACTTGACGTTGTGTTTGTGAATTCAGACCAGGAGAAAGCAGAGGTAAGTCCCTCCAGGGATCATGTTCAGGTCAGGTAGGAAGTGAGGAGGATTCTAGTTGAACGCTCAGACCTACAATCCTCCTGAATGGAGGACCAGGGTGTGGTCAAGAGACACAGCTGAACCGTTGGAACATTTGGTTGGACGCTCACATGAGTAACTGTATCTAGTAGAGAGTGAAGGATTTTAATGGGAATAATGGTAACATGTGTTTGTCAGTAGTTCGTTTTTCATGATACTGAAGGAGATTTTGAGTACAAATGTACTGTATAGATCCTTGGTCTTTCCTGTTAATCATTGTCTAAAGTACAGATGTCTACTGGACTGGGTGTTATTACAGAACATGTGATGACAGAGAGAGCAGTTTCAGAGACGGCAGTAAAGCTGATTTAGAAAAGATTACACTGTTCATTATGTCTCTTGAGTTAAAGTCGTTGGAAGTGATAATGTGTTAAATAATAGGATCTAATCCAATGTTGATATTGCAGAGTTAGACTTGGTGATGTTTCCCCAGTATGAACACCTCTACCAGCAGCTCTGACAGTCCCTCCCTTCCTAACTTTCTGACTCTTATTTAATCTACTCATCCGTCTCAAACACACCAGCTCTGTCTCTGTCTCTCTCTCCATCTCTCTGCATGATACACACACTACACACACCTGCCTCTCTCTCTCTCTCCCTCTGTCTCTCTGTCCATAACTCTCTCCATATCTCTGCATAATGAACACACACACGCCACACACACCTGCGTCTCTCTGTCTCTGTGTCTCTCACTCGAGTGTTGAGAGTTTTGGTAGGGATTTATAGTGTGTTGTATGTAAAAGTGTCTCTTTGTATAAGGGTCGGTTTCAAGGTGGTTTATGTTAATGTATAAAAAGTTGTACTATATGTAAGGGATAATGCCCAACGAGGTGTCGATTATCAGCTGGACGATGCGGAGGTGTGAACCGTCCGACGTGCAGCAGAGTGGCATGATTATATTCATAAGGGACAGGTCATGTTTCCGGACATAATAGGTGTCATAGTCCATATGACTGTGTTGACATCGACATATATCTTACCTTGAAATAGACCCAAAGCAAAGTTACTATTTCAAATCCCAAAGTAACCAGGTACCCAGTACTTTGTCATGGGATCCATAACTGCTGGTGCTGCCTGGGCTAAACTACAGGTGTTTCCTCATTCATTACATAGTTTACACAGAACACAGAGTTTCTCAACACAGAACATGTAATTTAGTCACTGTTACTGAGTTTACTGTCAGAGAGCAGAGAGGGTAGGAACAATAATGTTCTCTTCCACCACTAAAGTGTCAGTTAAAACAATATTTTACTCAGACTTGAAATGGTTTCAATATGTAGAGAGAGAGAGAGAGAGAGAGACAGAGAGAGAGACAGAGAGAGAGACAGAGACAGAGAGAGACAGAGAGAGAGAGCGAGAGAGAGAGAGAGAGAGAGAGAGAGAGAGAGAGAGAGAGAGAGAGAGACAATAAAGAGAAATGGTTAGAACTGTTTTGGCTGAAAGGAACGGAGGAAAATAATTACCAAATCAATTCAAAATGTATTTGTACATTATAGCCCTTTTTACATGCAAGCATGTCACAATGGGGTTCACATACGCCCATAGAACTGCACCTCAACCCACCTAAACCCTCAAGGAAGACAAGGAAAAACTCCCAGAAAAAAATTCTAGAGGAGAACAAATTTAAGAAACCTTGAAAGGAGCAATTCAGTGGGAGATCCCCTCCTCCAGAGACGGTTGGTGAAAGAGAGGTGCAGAACACAGGCTTAACCTAGTCATACTGCAGGGAAGTGTCAATGGGTGTTAAAACACCAAAATCGAGTGTTCAACTTGGGTCAGTTGGTAGATGTCAGTCTAACCAGTGGTAGCCACAGGGCTGGAGACTGTGATCGGTGCAACATCACAGGCAGTGCAGCATCACAGGCAGGGGGGGTTGTGAGGAAAGGGACCGGGAAATTCGCTGTCGCCCGTCTGGATTCCGGTTGGCGACTAGATCCAGCTTTGGCACTGTCACAGATCGACGTCCACTGGCGACCAGGTCCAGCGTTGTCCGACCCACGAGCAGCCAGGTGCTGACAGCTCAAACCCCCCACACCACAGGGGAAGTGTGGAGGGGGGACAGAGAGAGGAGAGCAGCTTCGTCTCCAGTCTTTGTCTTGGCATTACCCTTTGTACCCTGTGTGTTTCCCGTTTTGAGCATTTTGAGTAGGGATGGGCGAACGATGCCTTGTGAAGCTTTGGTGGTTTCTTCCGGATTGTGCCGGCCCAAAGAGCCGAACTATCGGCGCATTGAAAATGAACAGCGTCATCTAGCAGCCGTTTGAACTGTCTGAATGAGGCGTAGTGGTTGTCTCCGACAGTAGAGAGATGACAGAGAGAGCAGTTTCAGAGACGGCAGTAAAGCTGATTTAGAAAAGATTACACTGTTCATTATGTCTCTTGAGTTAAAGTCGTTGGAAGTGATAATGTGTTAAATAATAGGATCTAATCCAATGTTGATATTGCAGAGTTAGACTTGGTGATGTTTTCCCAGTATGAACACCTCTACCAGCAGCTCTGACAGTCCCTCCCTTCCTGACTTTCTGACTCTTATTTAATCTACTCATCCGTCTCAAACACACCAGCTCTCCCTCTCTCTCTCTTTTCGTCTTTCTGCAAAGTACACACACTACACACACCTGCCTCTCTCTCTCCCTCTGTCTCTGTCCATTATTCTCTCCATCTCTCGTGTTACATGTGCTACAGTGTACCAGGACATCAGCCTTCAGTAACCCGTCAATAGTTTCCTTATTACTTAACTTTCCTTGTGGGGAGTACTGGTTCTTCCTAGGTCCTGTCTTGCCTTCTCATAAGATAATCTGCCTTGTTGTGCACGTTCATACCTCTCATGAACTTGTTCAAAGTTCAGTTCATACAAGTAAACATGAATTGTTCACGTTCATAGTTCACCATTTAAATTCTGAACTAGTTCATAGTTCAGTTCATATCATAGTTTTAAGGTGTGTGTTTACTGTGTGTAAAAATCCTGCAAAAAGATAATAAGGTGCATCAGATGTAGTCTTGGTCTTTCCTGTTAATCATTGTCTACACTGTACAGATGTCTACTGGACTGGGTGTTATTACAGAACATGTGATGACAGAGAGAGCAGTTTCAGAGAAGGCAGTAAAGCTGTTTAGATAAGATTACACGGTTCATTAGGTCTCTTGAGTTAAGGTTGTTGAAAGTGATAATGTGTTAAAGATGCTGTAAAGCTAATACCATGATTTGCTTCTCAGTACATTATATACGTGTGAAAGGAGTAGTTAAAAGCATGTACAAAGGGTGAAAACTTTGTCACACTGAAACTTGGAGGTAGACCGTTGAACAACCGTTTTCAGCTCAGGTTTTGAATCGGTGGGGCAAAAACCCAACCTGCATTCTGTTACTCTGGAAGCTGGTAGGATGCAAAGACAAAATAATTACATAAAAAATTCATAGACTGCATGTAGGTCTGTTCTGACATCTGCAATTGATTTAGCTTGTTGTTGTTGCTAAATTCAATACATTCGAGGGGGCGGAGCTTCACAATTGTCTCACATTTTCAAAGCCTAATTTACATTTATGCATTTAGCAGACGCTTTTATCCAAAGCGACTTTCAAAAGAGAGCTTTACAAAAGTGCAAAGGTCACTGATCATAGCAACGAGATAGCCCCAAACATTGCTGGTAACCAAAACATGAAGCATACATTGTGAAAACTAAATAAGTCCCAAAGGGAAGAACCATAAGAGCATGTAGTTAAACAAGATACAATTAAACAACATGAACCTCGAAAAGTGCAAGGGTGTACCTGTGGAAAAAAGCAAGCAACAAAAATATATTACACACCAAGCACAATAGTTTTAAGTCAGTTACAACTAACCAACAAGAGCAACAAGTCTCTTAACCCTTGTGTTATCTTCGGGTCATTGTGACCCATCAGTCATTGTGACCCACCTTCGTATTGCGACAACTGTACCGCATACAAAAACAAAGTGAAGCATTTTCTTTTAACCGTTGGGCTGTCTCAGACCACACACATTGCGAAGGTTAAAATAAAATTATTTTTATTTGTTTTTGTATTGGGTAAAATTGTGTAAACACAACGATGGTTCGTTATGAACCTTTGGGTCATGTGACCCGAAGGCAGCACATTAATAAGAGTCACGCCAGAGTCCCGCCCACAAAGTGACTTGCGCTTTGCGTTTTGATACTTGCGTTTCAGATCGTTAAAATAGGGCCCTTCATCTCTCTGCATAATGAACACACACCACAAGTTGTAGTATGTAACCTACTTTCTCATACGGTTCTTACTGATATTTATCCAAATCAACACACAGTACATAGGGAGATTTGAACCTGCTACTTCTCGAGCTGCAGTCAGGTGCTCTAACCACTGAGCTACAACCCTCCCTTCTTTCTCTCTAAAGGGGGAAGGAGGCTGAGTTGCAGGAGATTGTAAGGCAGGACAAGATCAATTTATGCAAAAAGTATGAGAACTGGAAACTGTACACAGTTTTTCTCAGATTTGTGAACACTGCGTATGTGACACATATCACACATTAGCAGTGGCGTAACATAGTAACGACAGGCCCAGGTACAAGATATTATGCCCCCCCCCCACCCCCTAGTGAACGCAAAAAAAATGTTTTAAATTGGAATAGATGGGGAAACACTTTGTTACATTTGGCTCCCCTCCCCCTCCTAGGAATAGCCTCCCTAGCACCCTGCTAGGCTATTGGCATAACATAATACATAATAACATAATAATTTGCTATCCACCAAGTAGTTACCACTATTTACTCAACTTGTATCCTATTTATCCTGCCCGACCATAATGTATGTAGGCTATAACTTGGCTTAAAATGTATATCTATCACAATAGCCGTAGGTTACCTGTCTGCGGGCAGCGATACTGATCCCAGCTGCACTGCTGCTAGCAGGGGGGACGTCCGTGTCGGGGTCGTCCGTGGCGGATTTCGTGGGCTGGCGACTTGTTGATGGTCTAGTTAAAAATAATCTAATTTTGGCAGCGTTGCCGCCTTCTCATCTTGTTATTTTTTCTCTTGCCTTTTCTTGCTTCCACTCTTATGCTTAAAAGGCATTGCTACACGTTCAGTTGTGCTGTGCTCAATGAACTGCGTTGTTGTGACATTCGAATTGGTGTAACTGTAGCCGGTGTGAACTGGTGAAACTCACTCCTCGGGTATGTAATAGGCCACCCGTCAATGAATAGCTAGCTTTTCTTTGGCGTAGCTGGTAGTGGTTGCGCTTGGCAAGTCAGAGGTGGTGAGTTCGACTCCTAGTCGGTGCGGCCAGATAGCTCTGACGGAGTTTGCTTGCAAGACCACGTCCGTTGCATACCCGTTACTTAACTATGGCGTATTGTATCAAATGTATGTCACATGATCAAATAGAGACTTGACATTGGACAACAACATACATATTACCCAGCAATCATCATTGCTAATCACAAAAATACCAAAGAAAATAAGAACTTTTTCATTTAATAGTTTTTTTGATAGTTTCTATACAACATGTAGGATAAGCATATGATTTTGGTATAAATTGCTACTTTTCCCCAAAAAATAATAACAACCATGACTGAGATAAGTTTGCCTTTTTAGCTGTATAATTAATATTTGACACGACAGGAAGATTATTAAAAGCGTGTATTTGAACAAAAGTATATCCAGGTAGTACATCAATGTACAGAGGGAAAGTCATGTGACTTAGCTTGGACGGGGGGGCGGTCGAGAGACGCATGTTTTTGAGGCTGGCTACAGCACCTGCTGTACCCCCTAGAGTTACGCCCCTAAATAGGCTAAAACGAGATAATTGGCATTATTTAGATAACCTACACAATTTACTCCCATTGAAGATCAAGTAAAACTGTCATTTGTGATGCATGCACTTTCTCTTTGCCTTTTGGTCCCTCTGTGTTGCCGTATCACATCTTAAAACATGGTGTAGGCCTACGCATGGGTTCTAAAGTGCACAGAAGGTACACAGATTCTTACACCACGTGTTCCTTCATCAATCTGAAACTGTGTTGAAACACCCGTCCACATGTTTCTGCAGCCATGTTCATGTGTCCCTTCATACATCTGGACCCAGGAGGCTGAACCTCAGCCATGTTCATGTGTCCCTTCATACATCTGGACCAGGAGGCTGAACCTCTGGGGGAAAGTGGAGCTATGAGTACTGAAGAAGTCTCTTATCTTACCCAACTGCTGTGAAAGTCAATGAAGTCAAAAGTACAAATTAAAGACAAAATTAAACATTTATTCCAGATCTGTTTGGTGCAGTTGTCTGATACACTCAAGCTGAGCATCTCAGAGGACTTGACCATGAATACAGGAATGAAGGGCATTTAAATAGTATCACAATATGGGAGGTTTTACCCTCACAAGGAATATGGGGGTGACATCAACACAGCCTTCGCAAGCACAGACAGAAGACGTTGCATTCATGGTGCTAGATACCGTTTGTTTAGTCTTTAGATGGTTCATAGAAATTGTAACATGGTGACCTCTGACCTCCACTAGTGTCTCAGACATTTCCAAGTCTCATCTTACAAAGAACTAACTTCTGGCCATGCAGGCATGATCAGCTTTAGCAAGCAGCATAATGACGGTGGGCCGTGGAGCACTAAGAGGTGTCTAGTGTGTCTGTAAATGTGATCATAGGCTAACGTGTGTTAGCAACACTGTCTAAGCAGTCAGAGCTTAACGACCTCCCACCTGTGTTGATTCACAGGAAGAGTATGTGCTGTGTTATCAGTTAACACCAAGGCCCCACCCCTCGCCCCTCGGCTTGAAGCAACGGCCCCGGTGGATGTAGGTGGTATTGCATTTACGGTTAGGTTCCCGTGTCTTCCGGTCGTTTTTATTCTATTAACTCCAGTCAACATTTACAAAACTATCTCCCCCAATAATTTTTGTTGGATTCTCGAACCTGGCTCATACTACTAGCTTTTTCATAGAATAATTTTTCCTGATTTTTGCTAAGTTTGAAACCAATCCGAAATTGGTAAACTAGCTCCCCATTTATTTGCTTACGTCAATAATAGTTGCCTGCAAATGTGCTCGCGGATACTAACAGGGCACAAGCACAAAAGTTCACATTGGCCGATAGCCGATTTACATTGAGCTGAATGGGCCATAGACTTAAATTGAATGAGCACAGGGAGAAATGGCTTGAGTTGCCTGCCTTGTTGTAGCAAGTTTAGCAAATCGTTGTCACACATACATGAAATGTTTTAATATAGTTTATTCCCGTTATTTTAAAAAGGATTTGATTTTTCGTAAAAACGTTCATGACATGATGGCAAGTATATTATGTTAAGCGTGAGCATTGATTGTTGACTTGTCTATCTGGAGCAAAGACGAAGATTAATACTTTAACTGTTAACCACAGTAGGAAATGATATATATTTAAATAATATTTGGTTTTCTAGGTTGAACATATAAAACACAGGTCGCATTTCGACACTGATGAAGGCAGTGTGAATTTCGTGGCATTTCGTTTGAATATAAAGTTGACAGTAAGCTATGGTAAGTCTGCATTATGGAAGATTTTGGTTACCAAAACAACTAAGCTTTCTTTGCCTGGCGAGAACAACGACGGAGCTTTTCATGTTAACAGTTTATTTCATCCGATACAATGCGTTGGAAATCATACTCATATCACGAAGAAAAAAAGCAACATATGTGATGAGTTCCATCTAGAATAGCCCTATATTTAGCCCTATAGCCTATTTCTAAAAAACAAGTAGAAGGAATACTGTACAGTGACAGAATACATTTCCGTTAAGTTTGCATCATGTCTCTGATTCTTATCGGACTTTCTGCCCATAGATTCTGCCTTAGCTCACACGCTCGTAACCATATAAATCTATGCTCGCGACTGGTTGTCGCAAAGTATGACGTATACAGCTAGTTGCAAGCGTGCACGAGGTATCGGAGCTCGGGAAAAAAAGAGCCACTGTTTAAAGCTAGACCGGAAGACACGGAAGTGGAAATATGGCTGCGCCCAGTCTCGCACTCTCGCTTGCCTCACTGGATCAAAGAGATGGCTAGCCTATGACAACCTATGATGACATAAACCTTCATTCAATGCACCATCTAGTATAAACATGTTCCATGTGTTCCTCTGTGCATTGGTGAATGTTTCATTTGCACTGTGCAAGAGTATCCTGAGCATGAGAAAGACCCTGATCAGAGACAGCGCAGAGAGAGGAGGGTTCTGGCAGGGCAGGTGATCAGAGACAGGGCAGAGAGAGGAGGGTTCTGGCAGGGCAGGTGATCAGAGACAGGGCAGAGAGAGGAGGGTTCTGGCAGGGCAGGTGATCAGAGACAGGGCAGAGAGAGGAGGGTTCTGGCAGGGCAGGTGATCAGAGACAGGGCAGAGAGAGGAGGGTTCTGGCAGGGCAGGTGATCAGAGACAGGGCAGAGAGAGGAGGGTTCTGGCAGGGCAGGTGATCAGAGACAGGGCAGAGAGAGGAGGGTTCTGGCAGGGCAGGTGATCTGAGACAGGGCAGAGAGAGGAGGGTTCTGGCAGGGCAGGTGATCAGAGACAGGGCAGAGAGAGGAGGGTTCTGGTAGGGCAGGTGATGTAGGCTGCAGGTGAAGGAGGACAGACATCCAGAGTTACAGTACAGAACACAGTACAGTGATAATCATGTGACAGGATGACAAGTCATGTTTCTGGAATGGTTAGGGGTGATTGTACATCAGACTGACAGAGGTTTTTAAATAATGTGTTTAGATCACGTTGTATTTACCCATCATTCTTATAAGTCATGAGACTCACAACTCCACCCAACACCCATCATTCCTACTGGGAGTGTCAAGTGAAACTGCATTTCCTCATACATGACATGGTTTCTACAGAGCCCTGTAGCAGCACAGGACTGCAATGTAAAAATGGGTCAAACCAGATAGATGAGAATCATTTTGAGTACCTCCAGACAGAAGATTGAACTAGCTAGCACTGTCAGCATAGGGTTAAGTTTAGTTTAGAAACAGGTTTTGTTGCAGAGGTCCTAACAGATAAGGTTTAGTTTATAGCACTGCGAGTGTAGGGTTAAGTTCAGCTTAGTGTGTTTTTGTTGCTCCATTTAACTTTTCTTTGTACACTACTGAATGATTCATTGGTATGAAGTGGCATGATTATATTTATAAACTAGAGAGGGTACAATTTCTGGGGAAATTGTAGGGTGTGCTTGCGTCGGTTGCAGGTGGGTCCGTTTTCCCATCTAGTGATATTTTCAAGCATTTAGCCTACTCATATAGGCTCTGTGCACAATAGTACTGACGAACTTCCGCTGTAGCCAAAATTCGGGCTATCGGGCTATATTAGGCTATCATGTTTCAAAGAAAAAGGATTATGGATAGAGAGGGCCAGAAATACAAATGATAATTCATAAAAACTAGTGCTGTCAAACGATTAAAATGTTTAATCGCGATTAATCGCATTAATGTCATAGTTAACTCGCGATTAATCACAATTAATCGCACATTTTTATCTATTCTAAATGTCCCTTGATTTCTTTTTGTCCCATTCTTTTTTCAAATTGTAATGCTCTTATCAACATGGAAAAGTGGTTCGGATTGCTTCGTGCAAATATTTTTTGTTATTGAAAACAACATTGCAATCGCCTGGCTTTGACGAGGGGGCGAAGAATTCGCATCATCTGTGTGCTTGGCCATCAAGTGGTATTTCAGACTGGACGTGCTGCGATGATAGCTCAGTTTACAACGACAAAACACACAGATCACTTTGGTCTTGTCAATGGAACCATTTGGCAACTTTTTAAAAGTAAACTTTCCATTCAGAATCTTATTGGCATCCATTTCGGCGTCTCGCGCTCGCCATCCACTCAAAACGTAACGTTAACCTACTACCATAGAATGTCTCATATCCGTAAACGGGCTCTGCTACTACGCTTTAGCCGGATTGCAAGCCAAACAAGTGTGTGGCGTGCCTGTTGTTTTGTTTCCGGTCTAGCTAGATCCGGTGTGGTGTTGTAGTTTTTCTAACTTCGGTAGTTGTTGCAACAGCATGTGAAAAAAAACTACAAAGTTTGCTAGGCCAAAAAGAGCGTTAATCGCGCGATAAAAAAATTGACGCCGTTAATTTGGGTTTGCGTTAACGCCGTTAATAACGCGTTAAACTGACAGCACTAATAAAAACGTACAGTTAGCGTTTCAAATAAAGAAAAACAAGCTTCTATACTACACTAAAATGAACACATCGCTAACTAGCTTAGACGCTAGCCGACCGGAACACCACATTATACTACTTACGCTCATAGTTGTGCAGATAACTGGATATGTACAGTTTGAATCCCTTGTCCCGCTTGCTTGTTGGAGCAGGGGAAAAAAGCATTTACGATGCGATAGACGTCACTGACGCTTATTTAAGGCAGGTCTTGGAGATATCTACTAAAGCTGAGCATTTTGGAAACTCAGGTGATGGTCTCCAATAAACCGGAAACTGATTTCCCGAATTTTGGCTACAGCGGAAGTTTGTCAGTACGATTGTGCACAGAGCCTATTGCATAATTTATTAAGAACACCCTTTGAAACAAGAAACCCCCTTTGAAACAAGCTACTGTAACAACGTTGTCACTGGTAGTATTTCAGATGGAATTGCGATTCAAATAGTACCGTCTGCTAACTGAAAAAAAAAAACCCAAAACGTAAATAAGTTCGATATAAATTTAGGGGGACATGGCTAATTAAAAAGCAGTTTGCTAGAGGCAAGCTAGCTGCTGTTGCTATCCACACTTCACTGATTGTTTGAAAGCGCCGGAAATGAGAACGTTTCTTTTGTAATGGATAATGTATAGAACGCCGGTCATTATTGAGAAAATAAGCCCCTTCAGGGCGAAACAAAACACCTTCGCTTGGCGTCGGGGTGCTGTTCGCCCTGTCGGGGCTTATTTTCCCAATAATGAACGGCGTTCTATACATAATCCCGCTTATTACACGGCTACTTGCCAACAAAAATAACTTGACACAGTGTGTCTTTTTACAATGTATTTCTTACCATTCGTATTGTCGATCAGCAGAGAAGTTCGCCAAGACGTTGAACTTCATAGACTTTGAACGTTCTTTAGGTTTCAAATCAGCTGACGTCGCTAAGCAACAGAGTACGCTGGGGTTGAAAAGTTACCGGACTACTTGCGGAGTGCTACGAAAGACATG
The DNA here is from genome assembly GCF_021917145.1 of Hypomesus transpacificus. Taxonomy (NCBI): domain Eukaryota; kingdom Metazoa; phylum Chordata; class Actinopteri; order Osmeriformes; family Osmeridae; genus Hypomesus; species Hypomesus transpacificus. The sequence goes on along the minus strand of NC_061068.1, from coordinate 15,289,728 downwards.
AATCCGAGGCAAAAAGGCCACTTCCCTTGACAGCTGTCAAATATGCATGGCAACGGTCAAATATGAGAAAATTGTTCACCGCAGAACGTTGGGATGCCCCATTCAAGTGAATGAAGCATTCTACAGTATTAAGAACAGCCGTGTAATAAGACATAATAAAGTTTAGCCATAGCTGTGGCATTGAAAACAGTACTGTAGCCTACTACTACACACTGCCAGTGGGCGAGCAGAGTCTGTGACTCTGAGGCTAACGTCAAAACAAGACACGGTCTCACTCAAATTCCAAGTTTTACACAAATAACTAAAATATGCTGACCCGCTGGCTGTCTTCACAATCGCCATGGATGTAGAATTTACCCTGGTAGCTACGAAATTAAGAAAATACTCACCGGACGCAGATCGACTGTTGTCGACGTTAACAACACTGTTGTTGCTGCCGTAATCGTCAATGGAGGCTGACGGGTCTCTCCCGTAGCAAACAAATCAACGTTTTTACAGCAACCTACATTAAAATCTCACCACCTGGATGTCTTCACAATAGTCATATTGTCATGAAATTTCCCTCTTTCAGTTTTTTCCTGTAAAATTGAACTATAAAATTAACTACCAAAATACTACTATGACGGCCTGGCTGGCACCAAAAGACTAGGCGGTCTCACGGGCGACCCGCACTCGCTCAAATTACAAAGACTTTGACGACCTAAATCAAAGATCCGAGATTTCAGTTCCACTCTAAATCGCTTTCTTAACAAGGCCAAATGGTTGGGATTTTTTGGGGTGGTATTTTTCACTCGTAATCCAAGCTCCAATTTGTGTGCTAGAACGTCTGTATCACGTAGTATCCATGCGTCCATGCTAACTTGTGTTGACGTGGTGACGTAGCTAGCACAGATTACCCTTCGTCGACTAAAGGCACTTTGTCGCCACAAAAACGTTGTAACCTCCTAAACTGTGCAACGGAACGTAAATCCGAATAGAAGCAACGCAATCGCTACCAAGACAAAACTTTTGACACCACCGTTGTGTGTGTAGTCCAAATATTGACTGAGCCTTGGGGGCGCGAAAATAAACAATAATAAATAAGAATATATATGTGAAATTACAATGGTTTGTGCTAGCCGAATGAAAAGTTCAATATCGTGCCAAATGACGTTGTGTCCTTGGGCATGGCACTTCACCCTACCTGCCTCAGAGGGAATGTCCCTGTACTTACTGTAAGTCGCTCTGGATAAGAGTGTCTGCTAAAATGACCAAATGTCAATTATAGGCCTTCACTTCCTGAAATGCTGTCCCTGTCAGCACATTTAGGATCATTGACCTGTACACTACGTAAAGCTCTTTCTTGTAAGTCGCTTTGGATAAAAGTGTCTGCTAAATGAATGCATGTAAATGTAATTTAGGTGAGAACTGAAAGAACTGTTAAGACTACAACAGGAAGTCACAACATTCTCAGAGATGGTTTATCTGATCCTTTATGTTTTGTTCACTAGGAGTTAAGCACACCTCACCTGCTCATAACATTGTGTCACTTCTGTGTATCTGTTGTGAATCTGAAGGTGATCGTTTCATTGTGTTCCCTAATTATGTATAATAAGTCATGAGTTGCTGTCAATACTGCCAGCCTCTGGTATTACTGTAATGTAGTGCCTCAGAAACACTACAGGAACACAGTGTTAGATCTCCCTCATACACAAACACATCCAGTAAACACACTTCACCCTGACATGATCCATCTGGTGTCTGAGCAGCATGTTCTGTGCAGCAGTCAGGACACACAGGCTGCACAGTTATTCAGCAAAGATCTAGATCCTCCTGACAGCCAGGAGAAAGCTCTTTAGAGGTTTACATGTTACATGACATGCCGGTTTGGGGTTGATTCATGGCTTTCAAATATTTCACAAATGTTTTATCTGTTATAGTTATGCCTCTATAACGTATTTACCTAACTGCTGTTCTTGAAGTCATTCACATTTGTGACATCATTGGAAAGCCTAAGATGTCCTCTCAAATGGACAAAGTACAAGTGTAAAATAAATACAATGGGCAGTAGGGTTGCAAAGTCACTAGTCCAAATCCAATGTTAATGACAGAGTAGACCGAAGACAAACTATTTCCAGACGGCACCATTGTGTTAACCTTTCTGACTGGACGAATCCCTCAGTGTTTAACCCTGGTCTCAACTTGTGTTCTTCCTGTTGGTTTCCCTCTTCCTCTTTCAGCTACGTGTCAGTTTCAGTATCACAGCTCAATAAGAGAACCGTTCTCAACAGTAAATGTCCACTCCCAACCTGCACTCATAAAGAAAAGACACAATACAGTAAGTGTAATGTACGTTATTTTATTGACTGAAACAGAGGAGATTTTATGAAATGATTTACAGAACTCCATGCACCTCAATCAATTGACTTGGTGAACAGCACTGTTGGGTGTTTGTTGTTTACTGTGCTGATTCACTATGATGGGCAGTCACCTGAACAGCACTGTTGGGTGCTTGTTGTTTACTGTGCTGATTCACTATGATGGGCAGTCACCTGAACAGTACTGCTGTAGACCTTCAGACCTTCAGTCAACATAGATCTAGTTCAGACTCACGTTCTGGTGGGTCAACAGACCAAAAGACTGACTTCACCAGACTCCAGACTGTGGTGTGTGTGAAATATTTACATTCAGCAAAAAAAAACTGCAATGTGTTTTTGATATTTATCTTCTGAAAGTTGTGGTGACCGGTCGTTATTCAGACAAAGTGAACCATGTCTGCTCTACAGGAGTCTTTAGGTTACCTCCCATCTTGGTCAATGTTCAGACCTATTTGTAGATCTAGCATGTTCTGTAGAGTTATCATTTGATAAAAAAAAAATATATATTGTTCAAACCTATTTGTAGGACCCCCAAACTGATGGAGAGATGGAGCAGGGACCCCCTATTACATGTGTTGCATAAAATGTTGTTTTATATTAAACTGGGCCTTGTGCCATGTATGAACATAGCTACCCTGTTGTTAAATTATTATTGTTCTATAATATTGGGTTAGAGATCTTAGTCAGCTGGGGACTGAATAGGCTCTCGGCCAATCACGGGGAACCTGACAGAGCCACCGTGTAACATGTGGCCTTGTGATTGGCACAGCAGTGATAGGGGCAGGTCCTCCTCTTTGTGTACAGGAAGCTTGGAGGTCCAGGCTAGTCTCCTGCTGTGAGTGAACCACTGCCGAGCTTGAGAGAGCTCCTGTGAGGAGCTGAATGGGTGCACTGCTGACTGAAAGATAACGTCTTCTGCCTTCATTTATCTGTTATTGCTGACTGAAAGATAATGTCTTCTGCCTCCATTTATCCGTTCGCTACAATATGTCGGATGTGTATTTACAGACATTAAATAAAAAAATACTAATAAAAACAATTCCAAGAATTGCAACCTCCCTGCAGTACCTCCCTGGTCAGACAGAGTTGACAGGTGAAAGGTCATTCCCTGCAGTACCTCCCTGGTCAGACAGTTGACAGGTGAAAGGTCATTCCCTGCAGTACCTCCCTGGTCAGACAGAGTTGACAGGTGAAAGGTCATTCCCTGCAGTACCTCCCTGGTCAGACAGAGTTGACAGGTGAAAGGTCATTCCCTGCAGTACCTCCCTGGTCAGACAGTTGACAGGTGAAAGGTCATTCCCAGTGGCCCATGTTGTTTATTCTCTCTGGTTTCCAGATCAGTGCTGATGAAGGAGAAGTAGAGACAGATATAATACTGAGACACAACCCTGGTCTCTGGTCATCTTTGTCAAACCCATGACTGTAAATGTGTTAAGGTGTTGTTGTTCCTGGAAGGAGAGTGAGAGTTGAGAGCTGTCATGTTTTGAGGAGAGAGTTTCATCTGATACAGCAGACTTTAGCATGTTCAACTTCCTCATTTGAACAGCAGTCAGGGGACAGTATGTAATATTCAGGCTAATATTCTGCCTACAAAGAAAACTATCATCATATAAAACTTTGTATTACTCCTGTTCATGAAATGTGACTATTACATGTTGTATTCAGACTGACACACTGGAAGACTGATAATGGCAGCCCATGCAGGTTGAAGCTAATCGTGGCTCCATGTACATGAGCCAGTTGTGTACGTGCTGTTTCTCACCTTGTGGTTTCCTGTCAGCATCAGTCACACAGCCTAAAGAGAGATCTGTCTCTCAACAGGACATGTTCACATCTGCATTGCATGGACTTGGTAGTTAATGCCTTCAGAACATCACTTCAATACAGAGCACCCAGAGATCCTCCAGACAATCAGATATGATTAAAGTCAAATAAGTTAAGTGTGATAATATGTCATTATTCACAGTAGCATATTGATTGATTGGTTCTGTGGTCAAAAGAGCAAATCTTCTACTCTTGTGGGTGTAGATATGGGCTTGTAATTATTTTTTGATACCAAATCAATTTGAATTAAATAGATGTTTTAGGCTGGTGTTTACACATGGTTGAAAAGGACAAAAGCTGCTCTATATGTGGTGAGTCAGACCATGTGGACAGTATATAGACCAACCCTGCTATCCATCATCACACTGTATATGTGGTGAGTCAGACCATGTGGACAGTATATAGACCAACCCTGCTATCCATCATCACACTGTATATGTGGTGAGTCAGACCATGTGGACAGTATATAGACCAACCCTGCTATCCATCATCACACTGTATATGTGGTGAGTCAGACCATGTGGACAGTAGAGGCCAACCCTGCTATCCATCATCACACTGTTATTGTTCTGGTGTTGTTGTCACTACTGTCATCGACACGTCATTGTTTGAATGTAGTTGAGGAATTGAGATGTTACTGTAATCAAGTTGTTATTGTTGCTATATACTGAAGCCAATTACTTACGCCTAATGTTATTGTTGCACTAGTTATTGGTTTTCCTTTGTGCTTGTTACCCAAGATGCAGTTACTCTGTGATCTGGCTAAATACAATGTTCTTTGAATCTGCCACTGAAATACTGTACACTGAAATACTGTACAACTATTCACTTCTGATGAATCTTGATCTTCCTCGGGTACATATTCCACTCATTGTGGAACTATACTGTCTGTAAACGATGAGAAGTTTCCCTTCCTGATTCACTCAGCTCAAACTGAGAACTGGTTTAGAGCAGGAAATGAGACCAAGAGACCACAACGCTTCCTCATGAAGAGAAGATGGAGCCTTGCACAACTAAACCTGTCATGGCTGGCTTTTTAGTCTGTGACAAAAGCGATTGCACACATGGGGTTGCAAAGTTATGCATGTATTGACCTAAACTGAGAAAAGCAGTGATCAATAACTAAGGGATGGTATGTGTCCATTAGTGAAACAGCAGTGAAGGGAGTGTGAGTTTGGGTCAGGTTGGTTATAGTTATCACTGTTTATAACTAACTATAACTAAGTTTACTGTCAGAGAGCAGAGACGGTAGGAAGGTAAGTCCCTCCAGAGATTATTGTCAGGTCAGTTAGGAAGTGAGGATGATTATATTTGAACGCTTGGATCTACAATCCTCCTAAATGGAGGACCAGGTTGTGGTCAACAGACATGGCTGAACCGTAGGAACATTTAGTTGGACACTAACATGAAGAACCATATCCAGTAGAAAATGAAGGATGTTAATGAGTTTAATAGTAATATGTGTATGTCTGTCTTAATTTGTGAATTTCTCACACTGAAGGTGATTTTGAGTACAAAAGCACAGTACAGATCCTTGGTCATTCCTGTTAATCATTGTCTAAAGTACCGATGTTTATTGGACTGTGTGTTATTACAGAACAAGTGATGACAGAGAGAGCAGTTTCAGAGAAGGCAGTGAAGATGCTTTAGATAAGATTACACGGTTCATTATGTCTCTTGAGTTGAAGATGTTGGAAGTGATAATGTGTTAAATAAGATAATACTATAATCCCATGTTAAATAGTCCATAGCAGAGTTAGACTTGGTGATGTTTCCCCAGTATGAACACCTCTACCAGCAGCTCTGACAGTCCCTCCCTTCCTGACTTTCTGACTCTTATTTAATCTACTCATCCGTCTCAAACACACCAGCTCTCCCTCTGTCTCTCTCTCCATCTCTCTGCATGATACACACACTACACACACCCGCCTCTTTCTCTCCTTCTGTCTTTGTCCATTACTCTCTCCATCTCTCTGTTACATGTGCTACAGTGTACCAGGACACCAGCCTTCAGTAGCCCGTCGATAGTTTCCATATTACTTAACTTTCCCTGTGGGGAGTACTGGTTCTTCCTAGGTCCTGTCTTGCCTTCTCATAAGATAATCTGCCTTGTTGTGCACGTTCATACCTCTCATGAACTCGTTCAAAGTTCAGCTCATACAAGTAAACATGAATCGTTCACGTTCATAGTTAACCATTTAAACTCTGAACTAGTTCATAGTTCAGTTCATTTCATAGTTTTAAGGTGTGTGTTTACTGTGTTTAAAATCCACCCAAAAATAATAAGGTGCATCGGATGTATTCGCTGAGTCTGCTTTTCTGCTTTCACTTGCCATTTATATGAGACCAAGAGCTGTTGTCTTGGAATAAGTTGTTTGGTCTACGTGTGTGTGCGATGAATCATGAGTAACGTAGTACGAAGTCGAGTTAGTTGGTTTAGGTTAGGCTACATAGAAAATGTTACGGTCACTGAGCAACGACATGGTGCAAGTATTCGATTTAGACAGCGTCTCTCCTCAGGAGAAGGAAAACCTTCCGTAAGGTTTTAGCTAGACCTCAGATGATATGAACGTGTTCACACGTTCAAATTCATTATTTATCATTAAGTTGCGTTCAGTTCATCGTTCTCATAAAAAATAATGTGCTCAATGAACACGTTCTCTTGAACTCGTTCATGCACAACACTGATAATCTGCATAGGTCCTGCTGATTAAATCAGACCAACAACATTTCCTGCCTGTCTCAAGGTATCAGAACCACAGAGAGGGTTTGGTCAAGTTCAGGGGTCACCATGGGAACACACAGAGAGGGTTTGATCAAGTTCAGGGGTCACCATGGGAACACACAGAGAGGGTTTGGTCAAGTTCAGGGGTCACCATGGGAACACACAGAGAGGGTTTGGTCAAGTTCAGGGGTCACCATGGGAACACACAGAGGGTTTGGTTAAGTTCAGGGGTCACCATGGGAACACACAGAGAGGGTGTGGTCAAGTTCAGGGGTCACCATGGGAACACACAGAGAGGGTTTGATCAAGTTCAGGGGTCACCATGGGAACACACAGAGAGGGTGTGGTCAAGTTCAGGGGTCACCATGGGAACACCCAGAGGTCTGGAGCTTGTCTGGGTTCAGTGGTGACAACATGGCTCTCTCTGCTGTTATCTCAACACTCCTCTCAGAAAGTCTCTGGGCTGTGCTAGTTTCCTCTGTTGGTTAAAGGGAGCTAGATGTGATGCTGCAGACACCTGTCTGACCTCGAGCCCTCAAGTCTTGTTGTTCAAAGGGAGTGTTTACCCAGGGTGTCGTCCATCAAAGTACTCCTCCCATTCAATGCCCCACTCCAAATCTGTGGAGTCAGGGTCATAGTTCATGGTACAGTGAAAGTCTTTTAGGTGCAGCATTCCTGGCATGTCATCCTGGTTATGATCCTGTCTCATGTGTCTGCAACAGGCCAACAACCAGTGTTGTGGATTCCAGGAGAGTCCCCAGTGATCCCATTGTTTCCACACAGGTCTTTTGGCGCAGACAAAAAGGGAAAAGGGCCTGTCCTTCCTCCTTGTGGGTATGGGGCCTGTCCCTGATAGTATGCTGCTGTTACACCATATGGACCCTACTAGACTGGAGTGCTGCTGGTGCTGTTACACCATATGGACCCTACTAGACTGGGGTGCTGCTGGTGGTGTTACACCATATGGACCCTACTAGACTGGGGTGCTGCTGGTGGTGCTACACCATATGGACCCTACTAGACTGGGGTGCTGCTGGTGGTGTTACACCATATGGACCCTACTAGACTGGGGTGCTGCTGGTGCTGTTACACCATATGGACCCTACTAGACTGGGGTGCTGCTGGTGGTGTTACACCATATGGACCCTACTAGACTGGGGTGCTGCTGGTGCTGTTACACCATATGGACCCTACTAGACTGGGGTGCTGCTGGTGGTGTTACACCATATGGACCCTACTAGACTGGGGTGCTGCTGGTGGTGTTACACCATATGGACCCTACTAGACTGGGGTGCTGCTGGTGGTACTACACCATATGGACCCTACTAGACTGGGGTGCTGCTGGTGCTGTTACACCATATGGACCCTACTAGACTGGAGTGCTGCTGGTGCTGTTACACCATATGGACCCTACTAGACTGGAGTGCTGCTGGTGCTGTTACACCATATGGACCCTACTAGACTGGGGTGCTGCTGGTGGTGTTACACCATATGGACCCTACTAGACTGGGGTGCTGCTGGTGGTGCTACACCATATGGACCCTACTAGACTGGGGTGCTGCTGGTGGTGTTACACCATATGGACCCTACTAGACTGGGGTGCTGCTGGTGGTGTTACACCATATGGACCCTACTAGACTGAGCTGCTGCTGGTGCCATACTGGGAGCCTGGTACCTAGCTGGCTGACTGTTCTGGCTGCACACATAGAGGCTAGTTTTTTCTTTACTAGCTGGGAGTTTGTTTTAACCAGGTTCTCCTCCTCTTTCTCTTGTCTTTTTAAAATTAGCTGCAGAGTGTGTATATTGTGTGAAATCTTTTTGGAATACTCAAATCATCAAGGTCAACTTACTTTCTATTCATAAATTATTTCAATAAACTAATACCCATGTATCAGAGTAAGCTGTTGCTAGTATAAAAATCCTCCTTTACAGGCAGCTAAGTGTTTAAACAGTTTAACATTGACCTGCCCAATCAGGACCAGACAAACTCTAGTTGGTAGAGCGTCACCACAGCGGGACTTTTCCTCAGCCCTTTAAGACCAGGTTCCAAATCAACAGATTCTGTCCACAAGCTCGTACTTTTTTTCCCTAAGGTGCGTAGCTGCAACTAGGCGGGCTTCCAGGAAATCATCAACCACGGATGTTGCACTGCTGGCTGGCTCGTGTAGCGGGTTTGTTCGTTGAAGAACAGAAATACTTAATTTATTATCAAGTATTTAGTAGAAGGGGGCACTACCCTGATATTGAGTTATTACATCAGGGAAACCTAGGTTTAATATGTAATAATCTTTAATCTGAAGGAATGAAGTGTAGAGCCAATCTTAACATTAGTGAACACGCACACGTCACAATATCTTTACTATGAATGTATTGAAGTAATGCTGGGGACACACCATACGATTTTTTTAATCTTATAAGATTTTCAAACTGTGAGAGACCACAAACATGAGGACAAAAAATACTAGATTTAGCCGTTTTGCTCCTACAGTGTGTGGTCACTCTTAACACACCTCACACCAAGGGAACACCTGATAAAATCTGCAGAACCATCAAGATAATCGGGACATATGTTACCTAGGATTGTCGGAAGGGCCGAAATCGGCCCGATTATCCTGTGGTGTGTCACCAGCATAACTTAAATATGGATTGTATGAACAAGTAAGATTATGAATTTGATATAAGATCAATGAACTGTCTCGGCTCACGCACAGAGGTAGACCCAGACACAGGAAGTAGCTTCCAAGAACAATGGGGTTTATTTAAGGCAGAGTAGTCGGGGACAGGCAGGTGGTCGGTGAAGGTACAATCCGGGATCAGGTAAGTAGTCGTAGTCCAGTCTAATCGAGGTCTAAGGGAAATCAAAGCACAAGGCAGAAACAGAACCAGTAACAGGAACACGGGAACGCTCGGTAGAAACACACAAAACAAACTGGCAAAGGACAAACATGACCCACCTGACTAAATACCCTAGTAATGAGCAGACGAGATACACCTGGAGAGGGCCAGACCAAACAGGTGAACGCACACAGATGTGACATGAACAGAATGAAATGGTCTAACTTAAAGAAATACAGAAATTGTACAGTCAATGATTACATCCTGACAAATCATAAACAGAGCTTACAACAATGCCATGTCGGGGAGGAAAGAGCGTTAACCATTGCAATGTTTGATCAGGGTTCTTCACAGTATCAGTATGCACGTATATTAACAGGGAATGTGATTTTCCAGAGGTACTTCATCTTACTAACCTCTTGCTCAGTCTAATGGCCGACAATCAATACCAACTTAAAACATCCAACTACTGTATGATCTAACAAGATCAAAATAACTTTTATTGTTTCACTTAATCAGCTGTCATGCTGTTGTTGGTCATTTATCAAGTCATTCTAAATACTGTGATTACAATGACATTGTTGTAATCGTAATCCTGTAAACTCTATAAACATAGATAATCATCTATCCACACAGACACGTCATACGTCACTGATCCATCAAGGTTTTCTAAGAGGAAGTGAGGTAGTGCTCAGTACAGCTGATGGTGCAGTATGATGGAGTGGAGCTTGTTGTAAGAGGAAGTGAGGTAGTGCTCAGTACAGCTGATGGTGCAGTATGATGGAGTGGAGCTTGTTGTAAGAGGAAGTGAGGTAGTGCTCAGTACAGCTGATGGTGCAGTATGATGGAGTGGAGCTTGTTGTAAGAGGAAGTGAGGTAGAGCTCAGTACAGCTGATGGTGCAGTATGATGGAGTGGAGCTTGTTGTAACAGGAAGTGAGGTAGTGCTCAGTACAGCTGATGGTGCAGTATGATGGAGTGGAGCTTGTTTTAAGAGGAAGTGAGGTAGTGCTCAGTACAGCTGATGGTGCAGTATGATGGAGTGGAGCTTGTTTTAAGAGGAAGTGAGGTAGTGCTCAGTACAGCTGATGGTGCAGTATGATGGAGTGGAGCTTGTTGTCTTCTCTGTTGACTTCTGTTGTTTTATGTCAGTATGAGGTAAATGACTGAGGACATACTGTCAGAACTGCATGGGGCTGTTATGTTCTCTACCCTGCGCCTCAAATCTGCTTAGTACTGAAAAAGTTTTAAATTTGTTGTTTACATCATAGTGGTGTGTTCTTAATGAGGGTATAGAGTACGTTGTGCTTCCTCTCTTGAGGTAACAGTCTGATAGGGTTGGATTCTAACTGTTGTTTGTTTACAGGTCTACAGGTCTGGCTTCAAAATCCTTCTAATCTGATCCTGAGGAGTTAAGTTCTGACTTTGAGAGAGAGGAACGGGGCACTTCCTCTAAAATGAGTCTATCTGGGGAGAGAGAGGAGGAGGGCCCTGCCTCTAAAAGGAGTCTCTCAGGGGAACATGACATGGACACCAAAGCTAAGAGGTAAGATGAGAATCCAGACCTGTTCATGACTGTTCTCCATCTCAAAGCTCAGCAGTGATATTATGACATCATCATTAGTCAGAATAAATGAGAGACAGAAGGTCTGTCTCTGTTGTGTTGAAGCCCAATCCAGCAGAGATCAGCCTCACCTGTACCAAGCTGTGTGTCCATGAAGAGTGACAGGTCTATGGAACCACCTCTCAAGTTCAGTGATGAAGGAGGACCTTCTAATGAGGAAGGGTATGTACTGACCTCTGCTGGTGTTCAATGTTATGTGATGAAGGTGACACGGTGTGAAGAAGCCGTCTGTACTGGGACTCAATATTCCTATATTATAATATATTGTCTTATAGTTCATATGTGATTATAGTGATAGTGTTTAAATGTACTTGGGCCCACATGTATCAAGGCAACATTACTTATTAATGTCAGAACACAACCTGCCAGCCTCAATCCCTACTGTTTATTGTCTTTACTGTCTAATTGTTAAGTTTATACAGTTGGCCAGGCCAGACCCATTCATTGCCAACACCTGGTTGTTGGTAAAACTGAGCTGTTAAAATGTTTGGAAATAATCTATGAAAGGGGACATGCTGCTCACTGGTAAAGACAGATTTTTCTAAGTGAAAAAAGGTATAAAGTAGTATTTATAATCTAAAAGTCCAATGTAGACCTTTGCTTTATTATGTAAAATCTCTCCTAAAACACAGGGTTAGAGCTGCTGACTGTAGATACTAAAGTATCCCTCAACACATCCCTACTAAAACACAGGGTTAGAGCTGCTGACTGTAGATACTAAAGTATCCCTCATCACATCCCTACTAAAACACAGGGTTAGAGCTGCTGACTGTAGATACTAAAGTATCCCTCATCACATCTCTACTAAAACACAGGGTTAGAGCTGCTGACTGTAGATACTAAAGTATCCATCATCACATCCCTACTAAAACACAGGGTTAGAGCTGCTAACTGTAGATACTAAAGTATCCCTCATCACATCCCTACTAATACACAGGGTTAGAGATGCTGACTGTAGATACCAGAGGTGGGACAAAGTCATTTTTTTGCAAGTCCCAAGTAAGTCTCAAGTCTTTGCCCTCAAGTCCCAAGTCAAGTCCCAAGTCAAGACTGACAAATCTCAAGTCAAGTCCAAGTCCTGCAGTTTGAGTTTCGAGTCCTTTCGAGTCCTTTTGATCGCAGAGTAATAATATATTTACACAGATATGACCAGTATGCTTTTAAAATCTGTATTTATTTATTATAAGTACAAGTATAACTTGTATAAGTGCAATTGAAATTGCAGAAAAAAAATTGTGCTGACATTGCACTATTAACCAGTCATTTTTAACATTTAACTCATATTTTGAAAGAATATTCTTCGATTTAAACCACTCCTTTACAGAACGAACACATTTGAAAAAACAAGTGCAACAAGCTTCCGTTTTGAGAAAATAATTCACTCTGGTGGAAGCGTTGGTAATATGTAGAACTCACTCCTCAATAGCTTATAACGGATGTCAGAAAATCCCTTATAGCCACAAATGAATTGTATTGAAACTACTCTTTATTACTCATATTATTAATATCAATCTTAACATTGTGTTAATATGAATTGTATTGTGTGTGTGTGTGTGTGTGTGTGGTAAACATCACGTTAGAGTTGCTGCTGTAGCAGATTACAGCACTGGTCATGCATTGTAAAACTTATTTCGGGATTTGTGAAGTTGGGTTGTATGAGGGACTACCGTTCTTTGTGCAACTTCAAATGTCGAACAAATTTGGAAGTTGTTGTGTCTCCGTCGTAAATCTTCGCACTGCACTTGTTTTTTGTTGACTACCTCGTAGTTTTTATACCCGAACAAAACTATCTTTGGTATAATTTTTTCCCTAACTGGCGAGTTGTTTGACAGTTGCTCTTCATTGGTTGACCTGCAGTTTGATTGGATGGATGCTGTCGCTTCAAAACAACGTGGATCTAATTTGATTTGATGTTGTGCCGACAGCACGTACACACACACTGACGCACACATACACGATGAAAGATACAGAGCGTTCCTTAATAGCATACTTAATATTTAGGTTTTGGGGAAAGGAGCAAGTCTTATCAAGTCAAAAGGCTCAAGTCCAAGTGAAGTCACGAGTCATTGATGTTTAAGTCCAAGTCGAGTTGCAAGTCTCTTTACATTTTGTCAAGTCGAGTCTAAAGTCATCAAATTCATGACTCGAGTCTGACTCGAGTCCAAGTCATGTGACTCGAGTCCACACCTCTAGTAGATACTAAGGTATCCCTCATCACATCCCTACTAAAACACAGGGTCAGAGCTGCTGACTGTAGATACTAAAGTATCCCTCATCACATCCCTACTAAAACACAGGGTTAGAGCTGCTGACTGTAGATACTAAAGTATCCCTCATCACATCCCTACTAAAACACAGGGTTAGAGCTGCTGACTGTAGATACTAAAGTATCCCTCATCGCATCCCTACTAAAACACAGGGTCAGAGCTGCTGACTGTAGACACTAAAGTATCCCTCATCACATCCCTACTAAACACAGGGTTAGAGCTGCTGACTGTAGATACTAAAGTATCCCTCATCACATTCCTACTAAAACACACGGTTAGAGCTGCTGACTGTAGATACTAAAGTATCCCTCATCGCATCCCTACTAAAACACAGGGATAGAGCTGCTGACTGTAGATACTAAAGTATCCCTCATCGCATCCCTACTAAAACACAGGGATAGAGCTGCTGACTGTAGATACTAAAGTATCCCTCATCACATCCCTACTAAAACACAGGGTTAGAGCTGCTGACTGTAGATACTAAAGTATCCCTCATCACATCCCTACTAAAACACAGGGTTAGAGCTGCTGACTGCCAGCCTGGCTGACATACAGACCATGCGGTAAAGGTTCACAGTGAGAGATACAGAGTAACAACAGGTCTGGAAACCTGTCTGTCTGACTCATTCATGTTGACCAGCAATATTCAAGCCTGGTTCTGACCCTGCTGATGAATGACTACAGCAACACACGTTGGACAGTATGATATATCTGTGGTGTCTACTTTAGTGATTTATGTTTGTAAGACACTTTGTTGTGTTTGTTGACAGGATGAGACAGCAGAGACCAGCCTCACCTGTACCCAGCTGTGTGTCCATGAAGAGTGACAGGTCTATGTATCGACCTATCACATTCAGTGATGGAGGAGGACCTTCTAATGAGGAAGGGTATGTACTGACCTGGTGTCCAATGTTATATGATGAAGGTGACATGATGTGAAGAAGCTGTCTGTGTGTAGTGTATACAGGTAGGTAGGCCACACACAATAAATAATTTGAAGTACAACGTCATCATTAGATTCAGGATCATCATGTGACATTTCTACTAAACAAAGTCAGAACTCATAACCTGGCTGATGTTCAGACCATGAGGTAGAGCTACACAGTGAGAGGGAGCTGTTATTTAATATTATTTCATTAACATGTGGTGTTGATCTTCTCTTTATGTATCTATGGTTTAACCACTAGACCACCATCAGACACATCAACACCTTTGACCTCCTTGTTGTGTTTGATCAGTGAGAGACAGGACCACAACCTACCAGTCCACTGTGCTGCTTTAATCTTGAACTTTACCTGACATTAACACAGAGACACAACCACAACACAACCACAACAAACTACCCTGAAACTAATGCAGTTATGCAAGTCGTACCATACTACCATTAGGTCATTCCATATCGGTGTAGACAACTTATTCAAAGCTGCTCTCTCTAATTCAGTAGACAAGAGCGAACTCTAGGATAAGCCTGTGAGTTACTTCTCCACCTTAAAAGACATTTATTGTAAACATGTAATTGTGTTATAATAGCTTTACATACAAATAAGAAAGATCAGTGCAGCTCTAGTAAAGGTTTGACAACAATAACCTCCGTACACACACACACACACACACACACACACACAGACACACACACCCCCACAGACAGCATGAGAGTCAGTGTCCAGCCCTGCAGGTACCAGGCCTGGTATGAGCACAGACAGCATGAGAGTCAGTGTCCAGTCCTGCAGGTACCAGGCCTGGTATGAGCACAGACCGGGCGGGGCTCAGCCCACTTAGACTGGTTGAGACCAGAAGGTCTTCAACTCCTGGGTGGAGGAGTGCTGCAGTGTCTAAAGCAGGCTGCTAGCAAACATGCAGCCCTGTGTGAGGTGGACTGGCTGAAACAACACAGTTGGGGGTGACAGTGTTTCTATATTTGATTAATGTTATACAGGAGCATTGCCATCCAGTGGAATAGATTATGGTTTACTTTGTGTCACTAAGAATCAGAATCAGAATTTGGATTATTCGCCATGTAAATTCAAACAAATGTAAAGGTGCATACAATAAACATAATAATCTTAAAAAAGAGTAGAAATGTACAATAGTGCGTACAATAACTAATTCTAAACAACTAAACAATATCTAAAATATATATAAAAATAGGATAACATTTGGATAACAGTGCAATATGAAGATGGCTTGTGCAATGTGCAAATAAGTGGTGGATGGATTAAATAGATCCAAGTTCTAATGGCAGTGGGAGTCCTTGGCCTTGTTGAAGAGGCCAGCAGCAGATGGATAAACTGAGTGTCCAGGGTGGGAGGAGTCGGCCACAATCTTCCTCGTTCGCCTCAGGGTCCTCGAGGTGTGCAGGTCCTCGAGGTTAAGCAATTTGCAGCCGATCACCTTTTCAGCAGTGTGGATGATACGTACCAGATGGTGATGGAGGAGGTGAGGCTGGACTCAATGATGGCTGTGTAGAAGTGCACCATCATTGTCTTTGGCAGGCTGAATTTCTTCAGCTGCCGTAGGAAATACATTCTCACACTGAATTTAGCCTATCAACAAAACAAACACAGGGCACCGACTGACCAAGGCAGCCATCCGCAGGGCCAACTTGATCTTGAAGTCATGAGCTTTACCTGGCATTCCTACTAAACATTCCTAGTGTCTGTAATTCCAGGAGAGTTGGAGCTCATGACTGTAAGTCTGGCTGTGACACAGACCGTGTGTCTTCTGTTGTCACCTCTGCTGGTGTTCATTGTTGAGGTGACTAATAACCTGTAGTGGGACATAGTTATCACACTCAGGAACATCATCTGAGAACCACAGATCAGCACCGATAACCAAACCTAAACCCTCAGAGAAGATAAGGACAAAATCCCTAAAGAAACTCTCTCCTCTGTACAGCTGTTACTCAATGTTGAGGTCGCAAACAATCGGAATGTTGTTGGATAGGATATCTGGTGTCTCCTTTAAATGATCTATGTTTGTAAGACACTTTGTTGTGTTTGTTGACAGGATGAGACAGCAGAGACCCGCCTCACCTCTACCCAGCTGTGTGTCCATGAAGAGTGACAGGTCTATGGATCGACCTATCACATTCAGTGATGGAGGAGGACCTTCTAATGAGGAAGGGTATGTACTGACCTCTGCTGGTGTTCAATGTTATGTGATGAAGGTGACATGATGTGAAGAAGCCGTCTGTACTGGGACTCAATATTCCTATATTATAATATATTTGTCTTATAGTTTATATGGGATTGTAGTGATAGTGTTTAAATGTATTTGTTTGACAACAATAACCTCCCTACACACACACACATACACTCACACACAGACACAGACAGCATGAGAGTCAGTGTCCAGCCCTGCAGGTACCAGGCCTGGTATGAGCACAGACCGGGCGGGGCTCAGTCCTCTTAGACTGGTTGAGACCAGAAGGTCTTCAACTCCTGGGTGGAGGAGTGCTGCAGTGTCTAAAGCAGGCTGCTAGTGTCTTAGAAGTTTTTGAGAGAATCAATCGTTTAAGCTGAAGTCTGGTGAAGTATAGAGTTAATGTTTATTTGACGTAGGTGTAAACATAATAACGTTACCAACATAACATCATCAGCACACAAACATAAGACAATAACACAACGACAATTCCATACAGCTCCATCTAGCATTCTAGAATGGAACCGGGAGAATCCAGCCCACCAGCACTACTCAGCTGATGGCCCTGAACCCTCCAGAACATTCTTCAACAGACCATTTTATAGATACAACAGTTCTCAAAAGCCATTGGTCCATCCTACAGACCTGAAGCTATACCAATTCTCTTCTGTCATTGGTTAAATCCTTAGAACAATACAGTTGAATCCACATTTTCTTCAGACCAACTGTCTCTTCCCCCCAGGTGACAAGAACCCTATCAGGTCACCCAGACTTCATGTCTCTTAGACTTCATGTCTCCTAGTTAGGTGTTATAAAACTACAGGTGGCATCTCTACCAAATGGAGTTGAATTAACATACATTGTATCAAGCTTCTTCCTGAAACACATTCATTGTACATATAGGCCCAAAACTTCTTTCACATTTCCACAGTTTTTCTTTTTGTACAATTAATGTCATCCAACAATAAACAGTTTTTCAAAAACAAAACAAAAATCCAGCTTCAATACAATTCCTAATCAGGATACAAAATGTCATTGTGTAGTTGTCGTCTCTCGTTGTGTGTGCGCATGTGTTAGGCAATTACCCTTCCGTAGTATCAATTTTGAAACTGCAATTCCTTCCTTTGCCACCATCGCTGTTGATTCTGTCTGTAAACTGTGACAAATCCCTTTGCCATTTTTCCCTGTCTCTCTGGACACTCACGAAACCACAGCCTTGATCTTTCCGATCCAAGCGCTGTCTTTCTGGCAGTTTTTAGCAGACATTGTTCAACAGACGGCGGACTAGCACATTCGGAAGAAAAAATTATGTGTATTTTATGGATTAGTTATTTTCTTATACTCCTCGTTGTTTCAAACAAACATTTAACACAAAAGACAAACTTATACAATTTCCTCACTTTTTCTTTAACTTCTCCTTCCTCACATAAAAGAGAAGTCGGGATTCAAATTCAACATGGAAACCACCACATCAGATTAGCCGTTTACACATCCATCTCAGTTCTGGTCGACAATCTGCAACTTGTCAATTTGGTTAGGATTTATTAACCAATGTTTGCCACGCATTGGTCCACCACCAAACTAAGAATTTATCATAACACACACATCTCAGTAGCAATAAACTCATGCAGAACTCGTAACCCCTAATGGGACTCAAAATCCTTTGTACGACTTCAACGCAACGGGCCTTGAACCCTTCAACATGTATTAGTATACTTTAGTAATTACATGACTTCAATAGACCTAGATAGCTCACACAATTCCCTAAAATATCGCAATAATATGTATTTGTGAGAAAATAAAAACAATTGGTAACTAGATATGACAATTTCAACCAATCCATTCACAGATCATCCACTGTGAATTTCAAGAACATTCCACATTACCCAAACACTCATCCACACACCCATGGATGGACAACCATATGCACAATGCATATGACAACTGGCGCAGCAACATAAACTGGCCACATCTGCAGCTTTGAACAACATCAAAGACTTAACACAGACCACAACTGCATCTTTGAACTACTCAAAGACTAAACACAGAGGGTTTACAGTAGGAATGTAGCAATATCACCATTTGGACCCGAATTAAGTAAATGTAAGAAATAGAATTGCACATCTATTTATCAGACTAAAATTGTACCATTCAAACAAAACCCCATCAAATTCAACAATAACTTCAGCCTCACCACAACTTCACTCAAAGTAATCAATCTCAGTAACTCACCACTTTCCCCTGTTCAAAATGCCGCATTGAACCACCTGACACTGAGGAAGAATCTAATTCTTGCCACTCACGAGTCCAGGTCGCACTTCAATGAACATCCTAGTGCCTCCTCCAAAACTGTCTTGGTAGTTTTTGCAGACAAACCAATTGTTCAAGCTGAAGTTGGGTGAAGTATAGAGTTAATGTTTATTTGACGTAGGTTTAAGCATAATAACGTTACCAACATAACATCATCAGCACACAAACATAAGACAATAACACAAAGACAATTCCATACAACTCCATCTAGCATTCTAGAATGGAACCGGGAGAATCCAGCCCACCAGCACTACTCAGCTGATGGCCCTGAACCCTCCAGAACATTCTTCAACAGACCATTTTATAGATACAACAGTTCTCAAAAGCCATTGGTCCATCCTACAGACCTGAAGCTATACCAATTCTCTTCTGTCATTGGTTAAATCCTTAGAACAATACAGTTGAATCCACATTTTCTTCAGACCAACTGTCTCTTCCCCCCAGGTGACAAGAACCTTATCAGGTCACCCAGACTTCATGTCTCTTAGACTTCATGTCTCCTAGTTAGGTGTTATAAAACTACAGGTGGCATCTCTACCAAATGGAGTTGAATTAACATACATTGTATCAAGCTTCTTCCTGAAACACATTCATTGTACATATAGGCCCAAAACTTCTTTCACACTAGCAAACATGCAGCCCTGTGTGAGGTGGACCCTGATGTCCTTCTTCAGTGTCTGGTTGAAACACAACACACTTGTTTACCTGGGGGTGACAGTGCTCCTATCTTTGATGAATGTATTAAAGGAATAGTGCCTTGTAGTGGTATAGAAGATGGTTTACTTGGTAGTGATGGTATCAGTCTTATACAGTGTCTCTGTGTGTATGCATGAGTGGATACAGTTCAGTTTACCACTCATGCTTATGTATGATAAACTCTTTAGTAGATGATCAGCCCTTGTACATGTGGTTCATGTGGTTCATGTGGTTAAGTAATGTTCTCTCTTGTCCTCAGAGATCAACAGGAGAAGTCTGACTCAGACCAGAGTCACCATGAGGACTTGTCCTCCATATTCACAGTAAGTTTTGTGTTCATCTTAAGGCCCCGTCACACCATAACCAGGGTGTCTACAGGTAGACAAGTTAAATTTAAGACTTTTTAAGACCTTTTAATACCACTTCTAAATTAAATTTAAGACCAAACTTACAATGGAAATACAAATCAAAAGTGGAAATTTACAGTAATCTTTCCAAATAAACACACTGATGTCTGATGTCTGTTCAAAATGAACAGTATAGTAAAATGACAATAATCGGTTGAGTTCAAGAACATTGACTAAATGTGTAATTGCTCAGAGGTCAGATGGCATTGTTGGCTCTGGATTTCCTATCATAATTTGTATTTATTTGTTTATTTGTCAGGGACAATGCAGCGCACATTATTACATACATAGATAATGTTGTAGATGTGTTGCATTAAAGGTTTTTAGCCAATAGGCTAATTTGCAACCCCAGTCCCTGGTCAAACCTTTCTACTGCATAGTGTGAGTTACACAATCATGCAGCAGATGCAATATATTAGTATATCAACATTTCACAGATTCATGACCACATTACACCCAACAGCACATCACGTAACAACACAATACATTACAACAGGAACAACAGAGACATTGTGCGCTCCTGCCTTTATGGACCTGACTTTTCTTTCAGCTGGTGTTTCATCTTTCTATTGAATGTTTTCAGTTCGGTTTGTGTTTTTATTTCTGTTGGTAAATTATGCCATAAATGGGTCCCTATCACCTAAAAACATGATTGGCCGAAAGTGGTTTTGCGCACCTCTACTATACATTTGCCACCCACTGTAACATCCACCGTTGTAGCGTTGACATTGTTGCTAGCAATGGAAATGTTGGAGCAGAAACTTCTGGCGTGGCCTTTGTAGTCTGCGTGTTTTTGCTCTGCACGAGCGATTCCATCGCTCTGATCCCCATTGACCCAAATTATCAATTTTTCCGACCCTCAGTTCACTTCATAAGCATTTCCAGGCACCAACCTTAACCAAGAATACTCGTTCTTTTCAAGCCATTTGTAATTTAACTTTCATTTCCCCATGTTTCTAAATTGAGTGGCTATCAACCATTGCTGTATTGCCAATGCTTTACGTCATCAAAATCTGCGCAGTAGGCTACGCTCTGACCGAACCATAGACAACGCAGCGCAACAAAAAAAAAGTTCGACCTGACAGAACAGATTGCCTGCATTTTCGCAGTGAAATGACACAAAAAAATTGTAAGACGCAACCAATCTGAATTTAAGACAATTTAATACTTTTTAAGGCCTAATTTTTAGGAAAAGTGATTTAAGACTTTTTAAGACTTTTTAAGGACCCTCGGCCACCCTGATAACGTTCTAGTCAATGTTCTCTGAACGTTCAAATTGTTCAATTTCAAGCATTCTAGGGCGAGGTGGACACATCTGGCGTGTGACTAACGTGTGACTATAACGCATGACTAGCGTGGGACTGACGCATGAGGAGCGTGTTACAGCGACCAAGTAAGACACCCCTGAAAACTATTAGCGTGTGATGACGTGTCACTGGGTCGCGACGACGTGCGACGAAAGCAAACGATAAATAACAACCAAGTAACGCTATGGTAACAACGACTAACGATAGCCAAACGTGTGCAACGTTAGTCAAACGTTCCATAAATGTTCTTCAGCGTTATCAAGCGTTTAAAATTAAACGTTGAAGAACGCTGTTCCCCATGAGAACTTTTGTGCACGTTTTTTTTTTTTGGACCAGCGTTCTCCATCAATCACCGCCCAGCATCACCAGCGTCCACACAACGCTCTTCTGGCGCTATACCAGCGACCATGGACGATTACCAACGTTTCCTCTAACGTCATAGAACGTCGACCAGAACGTTACGGTGTGACAGGGCCTTAAAGTACAAACAAGACAGAATCATTGTTATCATATTGTTCTACTGTGTATAAAGTTTCTGGTTCGTCTGATATCTTCCCTCTCTGTTTCAGGTGCTTGAGGAGACTGTTATCAAGTTTGTGAAGAAAGAGCTGAAGAGGATGAAGAGGATTCTGAGTTCAGATTTCCCAGAAGGCTTAGAGAGTCAGAGGGAGGACCAGGAAGTGGTGGACCCTGAATATCAGAAGCAGGAGAGCAGTGCCAGAGAGGGAGCTCTGAAGATCACACTGCACGTCCTGAGGAACATGAACCAGAAGGAGCTGGCTGACACTCTGGAGAAAAGTAAGAGACTCCATATTTAGTCTGAGTTGACCGATTGATGGTACATGATGAAGGTTAGATATACAAAGAAAGTTATGAGATTCAGAGTAGCCCAATGATGTGTAGATCTTCCTATGACTCTGTACTATGTGTGAGTGTACTAAGCTGTTTCATTATTGTGTACCTAATAAATGAGCATAGATTTGAAATATGTTTTTAACTGAATGTAGAGGAAACATTGTCAGTTCATAATCTGTGAATAATCAAAACTACGTTTAGCAAAAATACACACTTAACACACTTGTGTTGTTTTTTGTTTAGATGAGCTTGCTGAGATTTGTCGACAGAAACTCAAATCTGAACTAAAGAAGAAGTTTGAAAATGTGTTTGAGGGCATAGCTAAACAAGGACACCCAACTCTTCTCAATAATATCTACACAGATCTCTACATCACAGAGGGTGAGAGTGGAGAGGTCATTAAAGAACATGAGGTGAGACAGATTGAGACAGCATCCAGGAAATCAGCAAGACCAGAAACAGCCATCACATGCAACAACATCTTTAAACCCTCAGCTGGACGAGACACACCTATCAGAATTGTTCTGACAAAAGGAGTTGCTGGCATCGGAAAAACTGTCTCTGTGCAGAAGTTCATCACGGACTGGGCTCAAGGACTAGCCAATCAGGAAATCCAGTTCATCTTTCCTCTGCCGTTTCGAGAGCTGAATTTGTTGGCTGGAGAAGAGTTCAGTCTGATGGAACTTGTCCATCACTTCTTCTCAGAAACAAGAGAATCAGGAATCTCCATCTACGACAAGTACAACGTTCTGTTTGTCTTTGACGGTCTGGATGAATGTCGACTGCCCTTAGCCTTCAAAAAGAACAAGAGCTGGTGTGATGTCACAGAGTCCACCTCAGTGGATGTTCTGCTGACCAACCTGATCAGAGGAAAGCTGCTTCCCTCTGCTCTCATCTGGATCACCACTCGACCTGCAGCAGCCAATCAGATCCCTTCTGAGTGTGTTGACCTGGTGACAGAGGTACGAGGGTTCAATGACCCACAGAAGGATGAGTACATCATGAAGAGATGCAGTGATGAGATCCTGGCCGGGAGAATCATCTCACACATCAAGACATCAAGGACTCTCTACATCATGTGCCACATACCAGTCTTCTCTTGGATTACTGTTACAGTCCTTGAACACATGCTGAGAACAGAGAAGAAAGAGAAGATGCCCAAGACCCTGACTGAGATGTACACAACCTTCCTGGTGTTACAGACCAAACAGAAGAAGGTGAAGTATGCTGGGAAAGCTGAGACAGATCCACACTGGGATGTAGAGAGCATTCAGAGTATTCAGTCACTGGGAAAACTGGCCTTCCACCAGCTAGAGAAAGGCAACCTGATTTTCTATGAGAAAGACCTGACAGAGTGTGGCATTGATGTCCGTGATGCCTCAGTGGACTCAGGAGTGTTCACACAGATCTTCAGACAGGATGGTAAAGCCTTCCAGGAGAAGGTGTTCTGCTTTGTCCATCTGAGCTTTCAGGAGTTTCTGGCTGCTGTGTTTGTGTTTCTCTCATTCATCAACAACCAGCAGAATCTGATGTCTGAGACTCCATTAGCTTCCAGTTCCAACAAACTGTTGGCTCTTTTCAAAAAGAAACCAGAAGTCCGATTCTACAAGAGTGCTGTGGACAAGGCCTTGCAGAGTAAGAATGGACAGCTGGACCTTTTCCTCCGCTTCCTCCTGGGCCTCTCAATGGAGTCCAACCAGACTCACTTACGAGGCCTACTGACTCAGAAAAGTAACAAGACAGAGAGCCATGAGGAAACAGTCAAGTACATCAAGGAGAAGATCAGAGAGGATCCCTCTGCAGAGAGATGCATGAATCTGTTCCACTGTCTGAATGAACTGAATGACCATTCTCTGGTGGAGGAGATCCAACACTACCTGAGCTCAGGAAGTCTCTCCAGTGAGAAGAAGCTCTCATCAACACAGTGGTCAGCTCTGGTCTTTGTGTTGCTGACTTCAGAAGAGAAGATGGACGTGTTTGACCTGAAGATATACTCCAGATCAGAGAAAGGTCTTCTGAGTCTGCTGCCAGTGGTCAAAGACTCCAAAACTGCTCTGTATGTATAAGGCATTTGAAGAATTTAAATAACAATATGACTTAGCACATATTGTGAGGTAAATTTGATTGTTGTATGATTCTATCGCAGAAACTATGACTCATAGTTTCATAATGTCTCATTTTCTCCTTATGTCATGTAGGCTGAATGACTGTAACCTCTCAGAACGGTGCTGTGAAGCGCTGGCCTCAGCTCTCCCCTCCTCAGATCTGACAGAGCTGGACTTGAGTAACAACAACCTGGGGGATTCAGGCATTAAGCTGCTCTCTGCTGGACTGGGGAATCCACTCTGCAAGCTGGAGACACTGAGGTCTGTATTCATGTTCAACATGACACAACTATAGTTACAATCTCACACCACGCACTGAATCACACACTGGTCTTAAGTTTGTGGTCTATTAAAGGTACAAGGGGTCCGGCCAATGAATAGTCAGGGCAGTCAAGGGTTGTAATCCACAAGACAGAGTCATTCAGGTACAGGGCTGCAGGCAGGTTCAGAGTCAGGCCAGGCAGGAGGTCAAGACCAGGGGACAGTGTTGTAGTCAAGACCACCTAAACCGAGACCAAGGTGTATCGAGACCGAGACAAGACCAAGACTTTGAGGGGTCGAGACTAAGACCAAGACTGGGCGATACCGAGTCAAGTCCAAGGCAGGGTGATACCGGGTCAAGACCAGAACACTCAAAACACTCAAGCAGTAGGGTTTGACTAGGTACAAAGTTAGATTTGATCTGTAACTGTAATTAGCACTCTTAAAGTAGTGCTGTGTCCGTGGCCAGGCAATGCAGCTTTTTAAATATTATTTTAATATTTTTTATTTTCTTAAAGGCACATTAGTACTCGGTCTCTGCTTTCACATCTCTCTCTCACTCAAGTTAAGTTAGCTTTGGGTGGCTTGGCTAGTTATCACAAACAAGATCTGCCAAGCAACTGAAACTGACGCCCTGAAACATACAGCATGTTACATAGCTAATACTTGCTAAATCTCTTTGTGTAATGGGGGAAGAGAAGAGTTCTGAAGAGTTTTTGTACAGTGGCAGCTGGCAAACGTTTTTTTATGTTTTCTTTCTAAATGCCTGTAAAGGTTTTATGTAGGCCTAGTCCCTCAGTGAGCGTCTCATAATTACACATGATGTGTTTTCTTTTGGACATTATTGTAAACTCTTTTTGGTTCTGTGGTATCATTAGATTAGATTCAACTTTGTCATTACACAAGTACAGGTACAAGGCAACGAAATGTAGTTTAGGTCTAACCAGAAGTGCAATAGCAGTAAGTGCAGGATATACAGTGTAGTGCAGTAAAGTATGGACAGAAGCTATCCCTAAAATGTGTAAAAGTGCAGTGGAAAGTGATTGCATATTACAGTTAGAAGTACGGTGCAAAAATGCAAATGTAAACAGTTGGTACTGTAAATAACAGTCGGCAGTGCAAATGAGCATAATCCAGTTAAGGTAATGTAGTGCAAGATTCATAAGTAAACAGTTGTTACTGTAATAAACAGACAGGAGTGCAAATTGACATTCCAGTAGTGCAAATAACAAAGCGACGGCAGATGTGAGGTAGAAGAGGAGAGTTAGCTGTATATGAGGGGGGCAGATGTGAGGTAGAAGAGGAGAGTTAGCTGTATATGAGGGGGGCAGATGTGAGGTAGGAGAGTAGAGTTAGCTGTATATGAGGGGGGCAGATGTGAGGTAGAAGAGGAGAGTTAGCTGTATATGAGGAGGGCAAATGTGAGGTAGAAGAGGAGAGTTAGCTGTATATGAGGGGGGCAGATGTGAGGTAGAGGAGGAGAGTTAGCTGTATATGAGGGGGGCAGATGTGAGGTAGAAGAGGAGAGTTAGCTGTATATGAGGGGGGCAGATGTGAGGTAGAAGAGGAGAGTTAGCTGTATATGAGGGGGGCAGATGTGAGGTAGAAGAGGAGAGTTAGCTGTATATGAGGGGGGCAGATGTGAGGTAGAAGAGGAGAGTTAGCTGTATATGAGGGGGGCAGATGTGAGGTAGAAGAGGAGAGTTAGCTGTATATGAGGGGGGCAGATGTGAGGTAGAAGAGGAGAGTTAGCTGTATATGAGGGGGTGGATCAACGGGGGTTCCAGTTCAGTAAAGAAACAGCTCTGGGGAAAACCTGTTCTTTAGTCTGCTGGTCCTGGTCCGGAGGCTCCTGAAACGCCTGCCGGAGGGCAGTAGAGAAAACAGTGTGTAGGCTGGGTGAGAGGAGTCCTTGAGGATGCTGCGAGCTCGGCGTATCCTTTGGATGTGCTCGATGGCAGGTAGTACAGTCCCTATAATGCGCCGGGCAGTTTTCACCACCTGCTGCAGTGCCTTGCGTTCCGCAACAGAGAAGCTCCCATACCACACTGCGACACAGTTGGTCAGGATGCTTTCTATTGCGCAGCAATAGAAGTTCCATGATCGCCGAGGAGAGCTGATTCTTCCTCAGTGTCCTCCGGAAGAAGAGGCGCTGGTGAGCCTTCCTGACCAGGCTGGAGGTGTTGGTCGTCCACGACATGTCCGCCGAGATGTGG
Organism: Hypomesus transpacificus; assembly: GCF_021917145.1. NCBI lineage: Eukaryota > Metazoa > Chordata > Actinopteri > Osmeriformes > Osmeridae > Hypomesus > Hypomesus transpacificus. The sequence goes on along the minus strand of NC_061068.1, from coordinate 15,262,799 downwards.
GTCCCCAGGAACTTGTAACTGGAGACACGCTCAACAGCCATTCCATTGATGTGGAAGGTGTCGTGCGTGCCTCCAGACATTTTCCTGAAGTCCACGATGAGCTCCTTTGTTTTAGTGGTGTTGAGGAGCAGGTTATTTTCGGTGCACCATGTGGCCAGGTGCTGGATCTCCTCCCTATAGGCAGTCTCATCGTTGTTGCTGATCAGTCCAATCACCGTAGTGTCGTCCTCAAACTTGACGATGGAATTAGATCCATACACAGGCTTGCAGTCGGAGGTGAAGATGGAGTAGAGAAATGGGCTTAGCACACAGCCCTGTGGTTCACCAGTGTTAAGTGTGATGGATGTGGAGCAGGTGAGTCCTGATCGAACATTCTGGGGTCTGTCAGTTAGGAAGTCCAAAATCCAGTTACACATTGAGGTGTTGATTCCCAGGTCTCCAAGTTTGGTTATTAACTTGGTTGGGATGACAGTGTTGAATGCTGAGCTGAAGTCAACAAACAGCATGCGTGCATAAGCGTTCTTATTATCCAGGTGAGTGAGCACAGAGTGGAGTGCCATGGAAACGGCATCCTCTGTGCTCCTATTGCTGCGGTAGGCAAACTGGTGAGAGTCCAATGTGGATGGTAGAGAGTCTTTTAGGTGTTCCAGGACCAGCCGCTCAAAGCACTTCATAACGATGGGTGTGAGTGCTACAGGGCGGTAGTCCTTAGGGCACCTCAGACTAGAGTGTCAGAGTTGGGAAAGTGTCCCTCCATCTTTAGCTTGTAGCAGTGCTTGGCCTTTTTGATGCCCCTTTTCAGGTTTGCTCTGGATGTGCTGTAGGCTTGTGCATCTCCTGATCTGAAGGCAGTGTTGCGTGACTTCAGCAGGAGTCGCACTTCCCTGTTCATCCATGGCTTCTGATTTGGGTATGTGGTGATTTGTTTCTGGGTTGTAACACTGTCAATGGTGGTATTGATATGATCCAATACAGAGGAGGTGTAGGAGTCAATGTCCGTGTGAGCGCCACTGGTTGCCTGAGAAGCAAATACACTCCAGTCTGTGTGTAGAAACCTTTCCTGGAATGTGGAATCTGCCCCCGCAGGCCACACCTTGATGGTCTTCACTGATGGCTGCACACAGTTGATGAGGGGTGCATATTTAGGGGTGAGGAACAAAGAAACGTGATCTGACTGCCCCAGATGGGGGAGGGGTGTCGCAACGTAAGCTCCAGCCATGTTTGTGTAAACATGGTCTAAGGTTTTGTTTCCTCTGGTGTGACAGGAAACATGCTGGTGAAACTTTGGTAGCACTGACTTTAAGTTTGAGTGATTAAAGTCACCTGCGACAATAAACGCAGCTTCCGGGGGAACAGTCTGTTGTTTACTGATGGCTGTGTAAAGTTCTCTCATAGCAAGCTTGGCATCAGCATCCGGGGGAATATAGGCTGCAGTTATAATGGTGGAAGTAAACTCCCGCGGTAGATAAAACGGTCACATTTAACCATGAGAAACTCAAGGTTAGCTGAACAATGACTCCCAACAATAGCAGAGTTTGTGCACCAAGCTTTGTTAATGTAAATGCACAATCCACCACCTCTGGTCTTACCGGAGCCATCTAATGTTCTATCCACCCGGAGCATGTGTGTTCCGGTATTCCGCTGTTTAACCAGGTTTCCGTGAAGATGAGGACATCATGAGAGGCTAGACCGTGATGCGGGGTGTAGGGCAGTGCATAAACACTAGACAGAGCAGGCAAAACTGGGTTCAAACAAAATAAACTGGTTTATTTACCAAAAACAGGTCAGGAAGCAAAATAAAAGTTACGTCAGGCACAAAAAGGTTGCTCCGCGCCTTGGATCCTACCAAGGGTATCAAAACTCATAAGTCTGGCACCGACCTCTGCTTATGCCAGGTACGCTCTCCTTCTCTTGGTCTCTGTATCGAGCCTTTTGTCCTCTCTCCCTCCCCCGCCTGTGCTCCTACCTCAATCAGAGGACTGAGGCATTTGCAGCTGTCGGCGTGGTGCATTCTGGGAGGTGTAGTTCTCGCGTCAGCCATCTTGTGGCATGGTAGCCATTCGCAGAGGGAAAACGTACCGCCCCTCTAAAACACGTCCTCTCGTGATGCCACAGTTCAGGTAACCAAATTTAATTATAGCTGATTTGGCCAACATCTTCAGACAGCCACTGTTTCGTGGCCTATCTTCCTCATTCCCTTTTGAGGTGCAAATTGGGGTGATGGGTGAATTAAAATGAGAAAGGAGTTAAATTGTTGGTTGCATTTGAAGCGTGATGTTTTACATCCAATAACAGTTATAATATTACAAATAAATTAAACAATGCACAGGCAATTTAGTGATATTCCCCCAGATGTGACACCAGTCACGAGTACTACAACGCTGCCAGTGGAACTAAGAAGAGGTTGAAAAGACAAAAGGAGGTAGAGAAAAACATGCTGGTACTGTAGGCTTGACAAACAAGAAGAACTGACCCGAACAGAAAACACAGGGATGAGGGTAGGAAGGAAGATGGGAGACAACTGGAGGGGGTGGAGACAAACATGAGATGGGTGAAACAGATCAGGGTGGGAAAGGAATATATTTAAGACATATGACTTCATTATATTATGGTATGATGTCTTGGGATGGCTTATGATGTTCTGTATCCGTCCCTGTGGTCAACACCACTGTCCCTGCATCAAGGGTTGAGTATCAGAAATACCGTATTTTCCGCACTATAGGGCGCACTGGATGATAAGGCGCAATGTCAATGAATGGTCTATTCTCAATCTTTTTTCATATATAAAGCGCACCGGACTATAAAGCGCATTAAGCAAAACAAAACAGTCAGATAAGTCAGTCAGTCAAACTTTATTAAACGTGTTCACAATAACTCTTAACATTGTTCAAACGTTAATGAGCGTATTCACAATAACTCCCAACATTGGGCTCCTTATACACACACACTGTAATATTATAGTGAAGCACAGTATGTATTACTCCGCGACACCTCTGACTGCGGTAGTCGTAATGCTACAAGCGATGTGGCTTTGAAGTTTACCAAAGTCGTTCTAAAACATTTTGACAGAGTGCCGTGCACCACACAAAATCGCTTTGAGGTCAGTAAGCACAACCAGAATTAATCCATATATAAAGCACTCTGGATTATAAAGCGCACTGTTGTTTTTTGAGAAAATTAAAGGCTTTTAGGTGCGTTTTATAGTCCGGAAAATACGGTAGCCAAAAAAGTGTGCTGCCTTGGGAACTGACAGACCTTCTATTGTATGCAGTATGTAATACTTTCTTGGTGTATTGTACTACTATTTAACTGGATGTGTAATTTCTGACATACTATAGGATGGTAGGATTCAGATTGAGATAGAGGGAACTCAAACAACCAAGACAGACAGTCATCTGACTAATCAAACCGTCTTGGTGTTTAAGAGGAAAATAATCAGACTGATATTCTTTATTTCTACCTCTAGAAGATAGTAGTGTTTGTAATCCATATCATGATTACCTTCTACAGGCTGTCAGGCTGTCACATCACAGAGGAAGGCTGTGCTTCTCTGAGCTCAGCTCTAACGTCAGCCTCCTTCCTGAGACAACTGGAGCTAAGTAACAATGATCTGAAGGATGCCGGCATGAAGCTGCTCTCTGCTGGACTGGGGAATCCACTCTGCAAGCTGGAGACACTGAGGTATGTATTATGTTCTACATGAGACATTAGTAAAGTTAAAATGTCACACCACACACTGAGTCACACACCACACACTGGTTGTAAATTTGTGGTCTATTAAAGGTACAAGGGGGCCGGAAAAGACTATCCAGGGCAGGCTAGGTTTGTCGTTGACAAGGCAGAGCCATTCAGGTACAGGGCAGCAGGCAGACTCAGAGTCAGGGCAGGCAGGATGTAAGGACCAGGGGAACTAAGAGGCAGAAAAGACAAAAGTAGGTAGAGAAAAACATGCTGTTACTGTAGGCTTGACAAACAAGAACAACTGTCCCCAAACAGAAAACACAGGGATAAATGAGGGTAGGAAGGAAGATGGGAGACACCTGGAGGGAGTGGAGACAAACATGAGATGGGTGAAACAGACCAGGGTGGGACAGGAATATATTTAAGACATACTACTTCATTATATAATTGTAGACAGACAGTATACTGACAGACCTGCTATTGGATGTAATATGTATTACTTTCTTGGTGCATTGTACTACTATAGCTCTGGAAAGAATTACGAGACCACTGCACCTTTTTCTTCCCTTTTAAAAAAAGTAGAGACTTTTTTAAATAGTAAAGAAAAAGGTGCACTGCATATACAATTTCAGACACTATAGTTTGGTACGATTCCATTTGAGATAAAAGGAAAGTCAGCAAACCTGGACAGACAGTCCTCTGATTGATCAAAACTTCTTGGTGTTTGAGAGGAAAATTCATATTATTCATTTCTACATCCAGAGGGTATTAGTGTTTGTAATCCTTCTTATAATCATAATACATAATAGAAGTACCTCAGGATGACCACATGATGTCTCAGTATTCAATAGACAGGATCGTTTTCTGGAATATTCCAAAGGTTCAATCCAGCTCAGTGAAATCAGCTTCTCAGGCAGCTTAATGTTTCACATTGGTTACTGACTACCGTCTCATTGTATTCAAATAAAATATGACTTGTATAGCCCTTTCTACAAGCAATGTTGCAGAGGGCTTCACACACGCCCATAGAACTGCCCTAAACCAACCTAATCTCTCAAGGAAGTGTCGAGGAAGTTTTGAAGACACTGCGTGAATAGTCAAGATGCCGGATTAATACACATTCTTTATTCTGTACAGTACATTACCAAACAGAACGCTCAGTGCCCAGTCATACCGGACACATATTTTCTAGTACAATTAGCCCTTCCATGTACCCCGCTGCTGCTCTCGGCCACCTGAGTGAGGACATGGGAACCTCATCAACCACCGTCCCAACAAGTCACAACAGGCACGCTAGTTAGCGAGCTCTAATATTTACACTAATAATTAAACATTACTATACATTTTACAACATTAACTTGGTTACAAAACATGAACCCGACATTTCACCACAGTTCTCTAACAATTTTCAGACCCGAAGACAACATACCTCGCTCGCTGGAGGTCAAGTCGAAAAGAACAATCTAACTGCGAGAACACAGATAACGGGCGATGGGTCAAACCAAAACGCGCATACATTTTTGACAAACATACATTTTACAAATACATAACATATGTGTTCAAAGGTCTGTACACCAACAATTTGATTTATGTCTGTAATGTACTTAAAAAACAAGAACACATTGAATTTTTGACCTTGACATTAAGTAATCAACCTCCCCCTCTCCATTTGACCCACTTGACCTGGTCCTCATGTACAATCCAGTGTGTAATCTAGGGGAACAACATTCCACTGCTACATCACCACAACACCCATGGGAAATGATTAGACTGATATTCTTTATTTCTACCTCTAGAAGATAGTAGTGTTTGTAATCCATATCATGATAACCTTCTACAGGTTGTCAGGCTGTCAGATCACAGAAGAAGGCTGTGCTTCTCTGGGTTCAGCTCTGAAGTCAAACCCCTCCCTTCTGAGAGATCTGGATCTAAGCAACAGTGACCTGAGGGATTCAGGCATGAAGCTGCTCTCTGCTGGACTGGGGAATCCACTCTGCAAACTGGAGACACTGAGGTCTGTAATCATGTTCAGGGACAAGTAATAGTTACACATTCAATCACAATTGCATGTTTGATTTTGATCATGTGGTTGCTTATTAGTTACATTGAAACTGCATGTCAGGAATGAGATACAACCATGAGCATTTTTGTGGGAGAGATATTGTTCCTTTGACAAAAGAAATATCTAGCATTATATTGATCAATTCTTAAGAGTTTAACACAGTAACACAGTACACAAACACCATTTGCTAGACAGCTCCATCTAGTTTCCTAGACAGAACTGGAGAATCCGGTGACATCAGCACTTCCCAGCTGATGCACACTGAAACCCACAGAACTTCAGACAACACATCATTTTATAATACATCATTCTCAAGAGTCATTGGTCCGTCCCACAATCACAAGACAGACACACAGCTGTCCCAGGGCCCTTCAGTCATTGGCTCACTGCACATCAAAGACTTCAATCCAGTACGATCAGTCTAACCAATCATTTGGCTTCGTTATGGATACAGGGCAGTGGTCAAATCTGTGGTAAGTCAACATGAGGTGGTTGGATGGGCCGTAAAAATAGATTTGAAATATAAAGACACATACCAAAATTATGTAAGGTAAATACAACATTATTTATAGTAAATAGACTTAATTACAGTAAGTATAAAAATGTATGATATTACAAAAACCTTGCAGTAAGATATGAGCCGAAGATGCATGTTAGGTAGCGTCAAGGAAGAAAAAGCTGTGCTTAGGACTATGGACTCGACAAAGCAACCTGAGGAATATTTCTCATAAATCCTAACTGCCAAGTGCAGAATCACCAGTTAAAAATGCAAAAGATACGCTGCAGTCTGCCCTTAACATTGGCAGTGACAGCAGGGTACCAGATGGTGATGGAGGAGGTGAGGATGGACTCAATGATGGCTGTGTAGAAGTGCACCATCATTGTCTTTGGCAGGTTGAATTTCTTCAGCTGCCACAGGAAGTACATCCTCTGTTGAGCTTTCTTGGTGAGGGAGCAGATGTTCAGTTCCCACTTGAGGTCCTGGGAGAGGATAGTACCCAGGAAGCAGAAGGACTCCACAGGGTTGACTGGGGAGTCACACAGGGTGATGGGGGTGAGTGGGGCTGTATTCTTCCTGAAGTCCACAACCATCTCCACTGTCTTGAGAGCATTGGGCTCTAGGTTGTTCCGGCTGCACCAGGTCACCAGGTTGTCTGCTTCCCACCTATAATCAGACTCGTCTTCACCAGAGATGAGCCCAATGAGGGTGGTGTCGTCCGCAAACTTCAGGAGTTTGACAGACGGATGACTGGAGGTGCAACTGTTGTTGTACAGGGAGAAGAGCAGAGGGGAAAGGATGCAGCCCTGAGGAGATCCGGTGCTGATAGACCTGGAGTCAGAGACTTGTGTTCCCAGCTTAACGCACTGCTTAGGGCTAGTGCTGACCTTGTGCAGGCGGCCACAGATAAGATTCTAGGTGTGGAGTCATAAACAGTGCATCTTGACTTGTAGCTCAGGCCTCTGCCTGCGAAGGACGATGCCTGCCTCCAGGTGGCCTTCTCCCTCACTCCTCAGCCTCTGTCACCCAGATCTCACACTCTGGCTCAATAGCTTCTATCGTTTAGTGGTAATAATACTAAGCCCAACTATAATAAGTCAACAGCTTAACATATGGTTTCCAGTGATATAAAATAACACTAAAAGGGGTAAAAAAAGGTTTAATTTTCAATCAGATAAATCTATAATCATATCCATCTTCATCGTTTCAACAGTATGGTGTCAATTTCCACATCAGTCCCTGTGGTTGATGCCTCTTCCACTGCATGAAGGGTTTCGGATTAGGAATAGCAAGAAGTGTGCTTGGTGTTGTAGCAGAGCCAACAGACAAACCACGTACCCTCACACCTTTCCCCTACCCCCGACAAGGAGAAAGGGGGTTTCCCCCTTTGTCCTTATCTCCAGAGCAGGACCTTCAAAGCTTCTGGCCCAGCATGGGGTCAGAAGGTAGACCAAAATGGCCTTACAGTATGCAGACAAAGGAGTTTAAGGAAAGACTAACTTTTCTGGATTTACAAACATATGCTCAAGGACTACATGACTTATGGACACTATTTCAATGACGGTAGTTGATGTGTTATAATGTATGCTTTCCCTTTTATGCTGTGTTAATATAATTTGATGTTTTAATGTAACTTCATTTCCTGTTATGATAAATCAGTTAATTTTGATATCAAAATGATTTTAATCTACAAACTAAACCATTTATTAATGTTGTATTGTTATATGTTGAAGTATTAGAAATACATGGACATTTGAAATAGCTGAACTCTGAAAAGTTATCAACTACTTCACACCCATACGTCAATCTCAGGATGGACGCCCAGGTGGGAGTAACTGACCAATCAAAGAGTTCACCTCCAAAAGGATACCCCCCCTTTAGCAAGGATTATAAAACCCTGACGCACAAGCAAACCTTGCTTTTTCGCAAGGATTCACCGGATATGTTCGCGACACATCTGACCTATCCTTCTCAATCAGCAACTCACTGGACCACCAGGAACTTTAACGAAAGATTCCTTTGCTCTAACCGTTTGACAACGACGAACGGAACTTTGATTCTTCTTCTTCAAACTGACAACAGTAACTACGATATTGCTACATTTCTTACTTGTGAACATTGGCATATTGTGATTTAATTTGTTACGTTTGATTTTTAGTTTGCAAATGATTCAACCTAACTTTCGTTAGGATTAGTTAACATAGACTCCCTCCATTGTTCTCCTGAAGCCTATCTCTCTCTCTTCCCCTCCCCACGCGCTCTCAACCCACCATCTAGTATTCCGCCCTCATCATAGTTTAGGACCTACTGTATACTGTTTAACTCAACTCACTCTCAACTAGCCTATAACGTCTTTGGTATTTGTTCATCATAATTACATTTTCTTAAATAAATCATTGTTTATAATACTCGCGTTATCCCTCACGTTATCTGATCTGCTCTACTTTCATGGAATTCGCTACTTAAGATTAGACTGATTATTACGAGTGCTATTATTCAATAAGGTTTCCTCTGTCCCTTAAATAAATCAGAGGTGGTGCCCCCAAGAATTGTATACTTTATTATAAATTAAGTATTGCTAATCTTAACCGTGCAAACCACGCTACATATGGAGCCCCGTACGAGGCTTTGAAACAGATTGAAATGAGCGATCTATAACGGGAGATTTTCCGTCTGAAACCCACCCTCCCACCCTGTTGGTTAAATTAATGTTCCGTTGTATTTAACTATTCCCCCAGATAGCTACGGGTTTAAACACTGTTTAAATACCGTGCTGTGTACTGAGTGCATTGGCTTTGTCGTGTACAATTGGCTGTTTGTGTTATGTTATGACCAACTAGCTTCGGAAAAGCTAGACTTGGGCGGAGGTACGCGCGTGCGCAGTGACACTACGGCCCGTTCAATTCATTTTGTAAATCTACATAGGCAGCACTTCCAAAGGAAGGCGTAAGAACCTTTTTAAGAGTCACAACACTAGTTGTATTGGTACCATACACGCTTCTAAAAGGTGTATTTTAGTGGTGTTTACTATTTTGGGTTAAACGAATTAACCTTGAAACTGATAAGTTGTTCCAGGAAACAAACATGCGGTTTAGTCCTGAAGGACTTTTATTTTGAAAGAGACTTCGCAGTTCTCTACTAAGCTATATGCTTCCATATTGTTAAGCAATTGGTCATTGATTAACTTAAGTTTCGAAAAGAAGCTTCACTTTTTGCATTGAATTAAACTTTAATGTAAAGCCCTTGCGCAATTTGAAGCTACATTATAGATGCAGCTCATAAATTTGGTTTGTTACCCGTTTGATTCAACGAGCTAAACCGGCTAATGTGCTATAGTATTTAAATACATGGTACTTTCCTTAGTCCAGTTCAGGTTAAAACAAATCAACAGCTTCTCAATTTAAATTGCCTAGTCTATTATAGTGAATCTAACGAGATTACTAACAAATTGAGATTTAATATAGGCCTACATTATTTATTCATTTTAAACGTTATTTTGTTTAGCAAAAAAACTAAAGTGCCTATCAACATTATCACAATAGCATTGTGTTAATAACTTCCGGTAGCCAAACCAATTCTTAGCTAACTAAACATGTCTCATCTCACGGAAGCTGAGAAACTGATTGTCCACCTATCCGAGAAAGAAAACCCAAGATATGTGGAAACGCTGACCAATCTAAATTTCGATATGATCACCAGGAAAATTCAAGAAGTGGTCATAGAAAATGTAGGCCAATCATTGAGCAAATCCCAAATTGTCAAATGCCTATCCAGCCTCGGCCTCAACTATGCTGCACTGCTCAGGTTAGCAATAACAAAAGTCAACACACAATGGACACAAGCTCTCCAGGATCGAGAAGATGCCCTCAAGGCGACAGGAAGAGAACAAGCACGACGCGAGCAACTAGAACAGGAAGGCAGCGACCTGGCTGACAACCTGGAAAGAGCTATGACACAAGCTCTCCAAGATCGACAAGAACTGGAAACGGCTAGAACACAAGCTCTCCAGGATCGAGAAGATGCTCTCAAGGCGGCACAAAGAGAACAAGAGCACAGGAAACAATTGGAACAGGAAACCAGCAACCTGGCTGTAGAACTGGAGAGAGCTAGAACACAGCTAACGGAACAGGAAACAACCCTCAGGGATGCCCTCAAGGCGAAGGAAAAAGAACAAGAATTCCGGGAGACACTGCAACAGGAGAACAAGGAACTGGCTACGGATCTTGAAGACCTAAGAGAAGAAATGCAGGGGGTTCTGAAAAGCAACGAGGACTCAGCATCACTACTGTCAAACACCGCGAAGGTATTGAATGAAACGAATGAAAGAGTATCACAATACGAAGACTTAAAAGAAGAAAATGACACTCTCCACACAAAAATCCAACTCCTGAACCAAGATCTCTCACACGTCACAGCTGCCCGGGAGACGATGAAGGACGATTTACTTGAAACAAAAACTGAACTACTTTCTACCATTCATAAGCTGAACAAGGCGAATTGCCACAATCCAGTCCACAGAAGCCTGGAGATGCTGAGACACAGACCAAAGGAAGGGAACAGACGACAGAGAAGTAGATCAGCATTCAAGAAACGAGCACAGAAGAGAACTGTTCTCACCCGAACCACCCCTCCACTCCGGGTATGAAGCGAAAAGACCATATAGGGATACATCCCTTTCCAACCAATCTCCATGCCAGGCTGACACAAATCCACGAAGGATCAGGAGAACAGGAGATGTGGAGCAGCCGAGCAGAAGACTGGATGAGCAGAAAATTGAGCTACAATCCCAACCTGAACGACGCGCTCAGACCACAGCCCCAAACAGATGGGATGATCATGAACACTCATGTTCAGCCTATCCACAAAATGCATGGGAAATGCATAACCTGCCACCAGCAGTGTCTCTAAATCTGCTATTGAAAATGAGCAGGAACATAGAAAAGTTTGATCCAGACAATCCCACACAGAGCATTGAGATGTATCTGGAACAACTGAACTTTAATCTCAATCGCATACCTAGAGCTACAGACGCAGACAAGCTGTACCTGTTAAAGAGCACCTCTTCCAGCTCAATCAGAGCCCTGCTTGACAGGCAACCAGCAGAAGAACGCCGCAGCTATGACATGGCTTGCCAGACCCTCAAGGCGTGGCACTCAGAAACTAAAAGCTCTTGCTGCATTGCCGCAATGCACACAAGACAAAAAGAAAACGAAAACCCGAAATTATTCTATGAGAGGTTCCGGAAAGCTTTCTTTGCAACGGAAAACCAACCCGGAGGAGAAGAAACTTCCACGTTCAAGTCAATGTTTATATACAACCTCTCCCAACCCATACGACCCTTCATGATGACCTTTGGGGACCATGAAACCATGACGGCTCTGCAGATAAGGGACATGGCATATAAATCCTGGGCGAACAACAACCTACGTCAGGAACCAAATGTCTATGCGGTGGAATCAGATTCACACCTACAACTAGAAGGAAGAGAACTCCAGAGACCCTACGAACCAAAACCTGCCTACAAGCAACACACCCACCAAACTGGGAACAACTCAACGGTACCCCAACAATACCAAAACGAAAACAGAACACACCACCATCACTACGGCTACAACCAGCACTCCTATCACGCAAGAAACCATTCAACAGGGTCTAAACAGTACCAGAACGAATACGACAGACCACAACACAACTACCCTGGACGACCCCAGGACAACTATAAAAAAACAAACGAACCCCAAGAGTACCAACAAAAAAGAGATAAACATGACGAGGACATGGAAATCATGAAGAAAAACATTAGTGAGATACGAAGAAGATTGGATGAAGCAAACAGGAAGGCTCCATCAGACTCGGCATGACTAGAAGGCCCCCACACTGGAAACTCACCTCAGGTACTCCTCATTGGATTGGAAAAAGGACAAACGATTCAAGAACAGCATAAACCCACAAGAAGACAACCTCCAGACACAGCAACACACAAACAAGCCCCACAGTTACACACATTTCTCGGTGAGCTTTCCAGAAAAGGAAGAGCTAACCGAAGCTATGTACCCGTCACACTTGAAGATGAAGTGCCCTGCGAAGGATTGCTGGACACTGGTGCAGAAATCTGCCTTATTGCACCCACCTTGGCCGCTCAGCTAAAAGGAATAGCCAGGTCAAACAGAAGATGGATTAAAAGTGAAGATGGTGAATTCAACATCACAAGCTTCACCCAAAACAAAGCTCCAGTCACAGAGACGCTGTACTTGAAGCTGACATTTGGGGAAATGTCCCTAATCCACCCCATCCATGTCTCTGCTCTTGAGACTGAAAAACTGCTGATTGGACACGATCTACTCAACAGACTGCAACCCCTCATTGACTTCAAACAAAACCAGATGTGGACCCACGTCAAGAAGCCTTATCCACTGCCTCACCCTGAAGTCCAGAACACAGTCTTCACAGTGGAAGGGGGGGGACATCCCACGTCTGATCCACATCTCTCAGAAGAGGACCTGATCCATAGGTTAAATGGCCACTCCAGACCGCCACAGGGCTACGCCACTCACCCATCGAGACACAAGGTTCAAACAGAATCAGCACATTGCCATGACCGTCCGGTACCATGGGAAACCCACCTGCAACGAGAAGCATCACAGGTCCACAAGAAGTCACATGATGCCAACTGGATGAGAGTGCAGAGAGTAGAAAGACCTACTATGGCCGACAAGCATCCCAGAAGAAGCACGCCAGCCGTGACAAGGTGGAACAAACCCCGGAAAAGGGAAAATGCCTCTACTTGTGGACAACAGGCCATGCACAGAGGCCTGGCCTCGCCTTATATCAGCAACCACTGACGAAACAAGTGCACAACAGGTGCCCTGACCAAAGTGCCTCAAAGGTCAAAAGCAAACCTTCCTTTAAACCAAAATAATAGGCAAATTATGTCATGAGACAAGGATATCTACTAATCTTTTTATATTTAAATCTGTTACCAGAAACCCAACATGATTTACTTTGAGGTACGGTCAACAAAAACAAGAACGCCATAGAGCTAACGCCCCATAAGCAATCCTCCCTGGCCCCTGACGAATAAGACCATGACTCCAGGAAGTCTGGCACCCACTTCCACTTCCATCTCTCTTTTCTATCCTTTCATTCTAAGAAACTTAGTAATAGGACCAAAGTTGGCACCCATTGATTCCTACATTGTTTAGTGTCCAC